>NC_069499.1:631384403-631685236 GCF_027579735.1 Bombina bombina | reverse complement strand
ACCCTAAGTATATTATAGTTAATATAGGTATTACATTATATATATTAACTATATTAACCCTGATTATATTAGGGTTAATATAGTTAATATAGTTACTATAGTATTTATATTAACTATATTAACTCTATCTAACCCTAACTAAATTTATATTAAATTAATCTAATTCATTTATAAACTAAAATATTCCTATTTAAATCTAAATACTTACCTATAAAATAAACCCTAAGATAGCTACAATATAATTAATAATTACATTGTAGCTATGTTAGGGTTAATATTTATTTTACAGGTAAATTGTTAATTATTTTAACTAGGTATAATAGATATTAAATAGTTATTAACTATTTAATATCTACCTAGTTAAAATAATTACCCAATTACCTGTAAAATAAATCCTAACCTAAGTTACAAATACAACTACACTATCAATAAATTTAATAAACTACAAACATCTATCTAAAAATACAATTAAATTAACTAAACTAAATTACAAAAAAAACAAACACTAAATTACAAAAAATAAAAAAAAGATTACAAGATATTTAAGCTAATTACACCTATTCTAAGCCCCCTAATAAAATAATAAACCCCCAAAATAAAAAAAATTCCCTGCCCTATTCTAAATTCAACAAATTTCAAAGCTCTTTACCTTACCAGCCCTTAAAAGGGCCTTTTGTGGGGGCATGCCCCAAAGAATTCAGCTCTTTTGCATACAACAAATACAATACCCCCCCCCATTACAACCCACCACCCACATACCCCTATTCTAAACCCACCCAAACCCCCCTTAAAAAAGCCTAACACTACCCCCCTGAAGATCTCCCTACCTTGTCTTCACCACACCGGGCCGAACTCCTGATCCGATCCGGGCGATGTCTTCCTCCAAGCGGCAAAGAAGAATTCTTCCTCCGGCGATGTCATCCTCCAAGCGGCAAAGAAGAATTCTTCCTCCGGCGACGTCTTCCTCCAAGCGGCAGCAAAGTCTTCATTCTTCCGGCGGCATCTTCAATCTTCTTTCTTCGCTCCGCCGCCGCGGAGCATCCATCCCGGCCGACTGCTGAACTTGGAATGAGGTACCTTTAAATGACGTCATCCAAGATGGCGTCCGCCGAATTCCGATTGGCTGATAGGATTCCATCAGCCAATCGGAATTAAGTTAAAAAAATCTGATTGGCTCATTGAATCAGCCAATCAGATTCAAGTTCAATCCGATTGGCTGATCCAATCAGCCAATCAGATTGAGCTTGCATTCTATTGGCTGTTCCGATCAGCCAATAGAATGCGAGCTCAATCTGATTGGCTGATTGGATCAGCCAATCGGATTGAACTTGAATCTGATTGGCTGATTCAATCAGCCAATCAGATTTTTTTAACTTAATTCCGATTGGCTGATAGAATCCTATCAGCCAATCGGAATTCGGCGGACGCCATCTTGGATGACGTCATTTAAAGGTACCTCATTCCAAGTTCAGCAGTCGGCCGGGATGGATGCTCCGCGGCGGCGGAGCGAAGAAAGAAGATTGAAGATGCCGCCGGAAGAATGAAGACTTTGCTGCTGCTTGGAGGAAGACGTCGCCGGAGGAAGAATTCTTCTTTGCCGCTTGGAGGATGACATCGCCGGAGGAAGAATTCTTCTTTGCCACTTGGAGGAAGACATCGCCCGGATCGGATCAGGAGTTCGGCCCGGTGTGGTGAAGACAAGGTAGGGAGATCTTCAGGGGGGTAGTGTTAGGCTTTTTTAAGGGGGGTTTGGGTGGGTTTAGAATAGGGGTATGTGGGTGGTGGGTTGTAATGGGGGGGGGGTATTGTATTTGTTGTATGCAAAAGAGCTGAATTCTTTGGGGCATGCCCCCACAAAAGGCCCTTTTAAGGGCTGGTAAGGTAAAGAGCTTTGAAATTTGTTGAATTTAGAATAGGGCAGGGAATTTTTTTTATTTTGGGGGTCTATTATTTTATTAGGGGGCTTAGAATAGGTGTAATTAGCTTAAATATCTTGTAATCTTTTTTTTATTTTTTGTAATTTAGTGTTTTGTTTTTTTTAATTTAGTTTAGTTAATTTAATTGTATTTTTAGATAGATGTTTGTAGTTTATTAAATTTATTGATAGTGTAGGTGTATTTGTAACTTAGGTTAGGATTTATTTTACAGGTAATTGGGTAATTATTTTAACTAGGTAGATATTAAATAGTTAATAACTATTTAATATCTATTATACCTAGTTAAAATAATTAACAATTTACCTGTAAAATAAATATTAACCCTAACATAGCTATAATGTAATTATTAATTATATTGTAGCTATCTTAGGGTTTATTTTATAGGTAAGTATTTAGATTTAAATAGGAATATTTTAGTTTATAAATGAATTAGATTAATTTAATATAAATTTAGTTAGGGTTAGATAGAGTTAATATAGTTAATATAAATACTATAGTAACTATATTAACTATATTAACCCTAATATAATTAGGGTTAATATAGTTAATATATATAATGTAATACCTATATTAACTATAATATACTTAGGGTTAATATAGATAATATAGCTGGCGGCGGGGTAGGTAGATTAAATTAGGGGTTAATCATTTTAATAGAGATGGCGGCGGTGTAAGGGGCTTACATTAGGGGTTAATAATATTAATATAGCTGGCGGCGGTATAGGGGGATTAGATTAGGGGTTAATAATTTTTATATAGGTGGCGGCGGTGTAAGGGGTCAGATTAGGGGATAGATAAGGTAGATGGCGGCGGTTTTAGAGGCTCACAGTAGGGGGTTAGTTTATGTAGATGGCGGCGGGGTCCGGGAGCGGCGGTTTAGGGGGTAATAACTTTATTAGGGATTTCGGGGGGGGGGGATCGCGGTTGACAGGGAGATAGACATTGCGCATGCGTTAGGTGTTAGGTTTATTTTAGCAGATCGCGGTTGACAGGGAGATAGACATTGCGCATGCGTTAGGTGTTAGGTTTATTTTCTAGTTAGTTTAGGGAGTTACGGGGCTCCAATAGTCAGCGTAAGGCTTCTTACGGCTGCTTTTTGTGGCGAGGTGAAAATGGAGTAAGTTTTCTCCATTTTCGCCACGTAAGTCCTTACGCTGCATATTGGATACCAAACTGCGCGGGTTTGGTATACCTGCCTATGGCCCAAAAAACTGCGGGCGACGGCAGAAATATACGGGCGTAACTTCTAGGTTACGCCGTATATGTGATACCAAACCCGCGCAAATATTGGCGTCGCCGGCTTTTGCGGGCGACGATTTATATCGGATCAACCCCCAGATTCAACACAGGCGTCCCTGGAAGAATCAACAAAGGCTCTCAAAAACCGCTATTATATCTTAGAAAGTTCATTTAAATGAAAAAATGGACAGTCCCTCAGACATGCAGAACTTTCACAGTTATAACCAAATGTATAATCTTTGATGCAATCTATCAGATACAGTTGCTGTGAGAATTTTTTCTTTTGATTACAAACATATCCTCTTAAGCATGAGGTTTAAATGACATTTTGAAAGATGTAATCATTCCCTTGTTCAGCATACACCTTTTCATGATAGGTATAAGCACATCTATAGGTTAGTGCAAAACAAAACAAAAGCCGTTAGTTCATCCAGCATATGTCTTAAAGTCAATCTTGTGTTAACTCTCGGTATACTCCAAGGCTCTTTCCAAGTTCCCCTCTTTAAACCACACTTGCGGTCGGGTAATATTCAGCCCGGGTATCAGTGCATAACTATTCTAACAGTTCATGTTGTAACATATGCATAAAGTTTCTATCACTTCCCAGCACTAGTATGTTAGTGAATTAGAGCGTCTCTAATGTGGTGGAAGCCGTGAGTTAAGTCAGCATGTGTATCACCAATCATCTGTATTGCATCTGAATTAGTATAGAAGCTGGCCAGTTAGAACATGCATGTTAATTAGCTTTATAATACTTGCGATTCCATGTCCTTTCGAACAAATGGAGATGCTCCCGACATTTATCTACTCGTGCGGACGGGAGAACAAACACCACTTGATTCGGTCTTGTATCCTTATAGAACAACGGCTCTTTCTGTAATCTTTTAGCATCAAAGTCCTTGTATCAAGAAGCGGTTTAGTGAGCTGCCTTACACTCCGACGCGCGTTTCGGGACTCCGCCCTTTTTCAAGGAGTATACGTCATCATGGAAACGGCCTCTTTTAGAAAGGCCCAAGCGTGATTCTATTGGTGCATTCACACACACCTATCTAATGCGTCACCCATTCAACTACCATGTGAAACATAAACAATATAACTAAGACTATATTAAAACAAGCTAAATGTGATAATCTCACTTCGAGAGATTAATATTTATTGATGCAGCAACGATGCAACAAAATGACAAGGTCACAACATACCAAACGAACATATGTAAATGAAGGTTCGTTCGTAGCCTACATGTTTTTTGTTACTTAAATATGTATAGACTTGCTTGTACGAAACAGGTCTCTTTATAAGGGATTAAATTCTCACTCAACTGGATGGATATTGTGTTAGATTCAATCTACCTGTATTGTTGCGAACCTAATAAAAGGCTCTATATCACAATTACTGTTTGCTGACTGAATTTATAACACAAAAAGAGGGGGACAAAATAAATATCTGCATGGGGATTACTTTATCCAGACTATCTAAATATTATTATTGTATTCTAAGATCCCTTTGGATATTTAATCACAATGGGAAAATCTTATTCATACAAAATGCCCCCAAGAGATGTCTCTATTAAGGCCCCTAGGTGACAATGTGTCCAATTTTCTTATCCATTGGGCTTCTTTCTTAAATAGTGCTTTTTGTCTATCCCCTCCTCTCCTAAAAGGAGGGACATCGTCTACTATTTGAAACCGCAATTGGCTTTTATTATGGGATGCCATTGTGAAATGATGAGATACTGGAGCATCCCAGTCTGAGTTGCCTATGGCTGCTTTATGTTGTCTGACCCTGTCACGGACACATTGGGTGGTCTCTCCCACATAGGCAAATCCACACGGACACTTAATGACATATATCACATAGCTTGAGTTGGGGGCATTTTGTATGAATAAGATTTTCCCATTGTGATTAAATATCCAAAGGGATCTTAGAATACAATAATAATATTTAGATAGTCTGGATAAAGTAATCCCCATGCAGATATTTATTTTGTCCCCCTCTTTTTGTGTTATAAATTCAGTCAGCAAACAGTAATTGTGATATAGAGCCTTTTATTAGGTTCGCAACAATACAGGTAGATTGAATCTAACACAATATCCATCCAGTTGAGTGAGAATTTAATCCCTTATAAAGAGACCTGTTTCGTACAAGCAAGTCTATACATATTTAAGTAACAAAAAACATGTAGGCTACAAACGAACCTTCATTTACATATGTTCGTTTGGTATGTTGTGACCTTGTCATTTTGTTGCATCATTGCTGCATCAATAAATATTAATCTCTCGAAGTGAGATTATCACATTTAGCTTGTTTTAATATAGTCTTAGTTATATTGTTTATGTTTCACATGGTAGTTGAATGGGTGACGCATTAGATAGGTGTGTGTGAATGCACCAATAGAATCACGCTTGGGCCTTTCTAAAAGAGGCCGTTTCCATGATGACGTATACTCCTTGAAAAAGGGCGGAGTCCCGAAACGCGCGTCGGAGTGTAAGGCAGCTCACTAAACCGCTTGTTGATACAAGGACTTTGATGCTAAAAGATTACAGAAAGAGCCGTTGTTCTATAAGGATACAAGACCGAATCAAGTGGTGTTTGTTCTCCCGTCCGCACGAGTGGATAAATGTCGGGAGCATCTCCATTTGTTCAAAAGGACATGGAATCGCAAGTATTATAAAGCTAATTAACATGCATGTTCTAACTGGCCAGCTTCTATACTAATTCAGACGCAATACAGATGATTGGTGATACACATGCTGACTTAACTCACGGCTTCCACCACATTAGAGACGCTCTAATTCACTAACATACTAGTGCTGGGAAGTGATAGAAACTTTATGCATATGTTACAACATGAACTGTTAGAATAGTTATGCACTGATACCCGGGCTGAATATTACCCGACCGCAAGTGTGGTTTAAAGAGGGGAACTTGGAAAGAGCCTTGGAGTATACAGAGAGTTAACACAAGATTGACTTTAAGACATATGCTGGATGAACTAACGGCTTTTGTTTTGTTTTGCACTAACCTATAGATGTGCTTATACCTATCATGAAAAGGTGTATGCTGAACAAGGGAATGATTACATCTTTCAAAATGTCATTTAAACCTCATGCTTAAGAGGATATGTTTGTAATCAAAAGAAAAAATTCTCACAGCAACTGTATCTGATAGATTGCATCAAAGATTATACATTTGGATATAACTGTGAAAGTTCTGCATGTCTGAGGGACTGTCCATTTTTTCATTTAAATGAACTTTCTAAGATATAATAGCGGTTTTTGAGAGCCTTTGTTGATTCTTCCAGGGACGCCTGTGTTGAATCTGATTGTTTTATGAATGAAAGTGTTTTGCATGTGTGGATGGACTGAAAGTTGTGGATTCATACTATAGAATTGTATTTAGATACTTTATAATAAAATGCATTTAAAATTTTTGTTAAATTGAGGTGTGCTGAGTTCTTTTTTGATATTTGTATATGGTAGAATTGGAGGTTTTACTAGACTCTTGCACCCTATATATCAAAATAATTCTTCATTGGAATTTTTGACCGTGGATAGAATGCTTTAGTGGTGCTGTGACTAACCTAATATTTTTTGAATATATAAAAATAGGCATTTGATAAAAATATATATAAGAATCCGTATTTTGAGAGAGAAACACACAGATTTTGTGCCAAGTATCTTCTCTGCCATTTTGGGACACTTTGTTGAGAATAGAAAGATAACAATTTTGAGGCCTGTATCCTTGCGAATAGTGAATAAAACTTTCTTATATGACCTACAAGAAACTCCACAAGCTGATATCCCACACTGGTTATTTGGTGATGTATACGATTTCTCTATATTTTTAATGTTTTAAATCAATGTATTCTAAAATTATAGTTATATCGTAGTTGTGATTTAAAAGGAGAATTTATTCTTATATTTAATATTAATTAGACCAAGGGTAGTAAGTATACTAGTATTAAATAATAATGTTTAGAAATAATTTTGTATTTTAATATTATAAGTTAATTACAGTTATTGCTATATATCAGCTAGATTAAAAGTTATGGCATTATGGCTGCTCGCTAATTTCGTGTACGTTATTTTCATTGCTCACCTTTCATATTACAGGTTTTGAAAAAGCAGGCTTGCGCGTTTGATATGGTGGTGTTGAGCTCCATACCTCACCCAAATACAAGCACTGCTTTGACATGCTCATGCACGATTTCCCCATAGACATCAATTGGGAGAGTCGGCTAAAAAAAAGCCTAACACCTGCAATCAATGAAAAGCTCCATAACGCAGCCCCATTGATGTCTAGGGGGAAAGAAAAAGTTATGTTTAAACCTAACACCCTAACATAAAAACCACGTCTAAACACCCCTAATCTGCCATCCCCGACATCGCCGCCACCTACATTACAGTTATTAACTCCTAATCTGCTGCCCGGACATCGCAGGCACCAAAATAAAACTATTAACCCCTAATCTGTCGCCCCTAACATCACCGCCGCATACATTACAGTTATTAGTGAGTGTCTCGTGAGTTGGCACAAATTAAGAACACAAAGGTTGTGAATGATAACCTTACTAAGGCAGAACGCAAGGCTCTTAAAGAACTGACCAATCATCAAGAACTGGTCATAAAGCCTGCGGATAAGGGCGGCAACGTCGTTATCCTAAGCCAAGAGTATTATATTAAGGAGGCAAGACGGCAGTTGTTAGATACAACTCAGTATGAAAAATCTTCACTTGAAGACTTTCATAAGTCACATAACGAACTACTATTCATGTTGAATGATGCTCGAAGGAACAACCTGATCACAGGTCAGGAATTCACTTTCTTATTCAATCATAAACCAAAAGTACCAGTATACTACTGGATTCCAAAGCTACATAAGTCGATCCAAAAACCTCCTGGCCGCCCGATCATTTCTGGGATTGGGGGCCCCACAGAGGGTATTAGTATTTATGTTGACACATTTTTGCAACCTTTTGTGAAAGATTTGCGCACATTTGTGCAAGATACAACTGACGTAATTAAAAAATTGGATGGGATTAATGTCACTGATGAAACCATGTTGGTTTCTTTAGACGTCAAATCCCTTTATTCCTCTATCCCACACTCTATTGGGCTTGAGACATGTGAACATTTTCTCAATACAAGAGGAATGGGGTACAAAAAACACACTGATTTTGTGATTCAGTTATTGAAATTTATTCTGGAAAACAATAGATTTTTGTTTGATGGAAAATGTTATAGACAGAAACGAGGAACAGCCATGGGGGCTACATGTGCACCAACTTATGCATGCTTACATCTTGGTGGATGGGAAGATCAGATTGTTTTTGGTGAACATGCTGAGATAGTTGGTGCACATGTAGCCCTATGGATAAGGTATGTGGATGATATCCTCCTATAATGGGATGGTAGTGAATCTGACTTGCTCCAATTTGTCACTCTACTCAACTCAAATGACAAAAATATTTTTCTCACATGTAATTATGATTACAACTCAATTGATTTTCTGGACTTGAAAATAAGTAAAAAGGAAGGGAAAATAGTAACTGAAGTTTTTCGCAAGCCAACTGCAACTAACAATCTACTCTTAGGATCGAGCCATCATCCTGAAAATTTAAAGTGAGGTATACCTTATAGGCAATTTCTGCGCTTGCGCCGAATTTGCTCTGAAGATCACGTTTTCAAAAAACAGGCAAAAGAGATGATGACTCGTTTCCTTGAAAGAGGCTATTCAAAGAGATGTGTAAAAAGAGCATTATTTAGGGCATCCCAGCAGGATAGAAAGGATCTCCTTTATCAAAGTTAACAAAACAAAAAGGAAGACAATAAGATTAGATTAATTACCAAATATAACACACATTGGGGTAAGGTAAGATCTATCTTAAGTAAAAATTGGCATCTGTTGACTAATGACAATACACTCCATGAATATGTGGGTGATTACCCACTTATGACTGCGAGAAGGCCTAATAATTTAAAAGATATCCTTGTTAAGAGTGAATTCAATAAAGTCCCTACAGGTAACAGGCTAGAACATGCTGCCCATAAAGTAGTTGGAAGTTCACCCTGTAGCCACTGTGTATGCTGCCAATTTATGTGTAAAACGAAGACATTCCGTACTAACACAGGGGTTACATATAAAATCAATTCCTTTATTAATTGTTCTACTAAAGGAGTAATATATCTCCTCTTTTGTCTGTGTAAAAAGTTTTATGTAGGAAAAACTTTTAGAGAGCTACGATCTCGCATTACTGAACATAGAGATGACATTAAGTACTGTGATGTAGACAGCCCAGTTGCAAGACACTTTGCACAGTTTCATAGATCTAAAACTGATGATCTCCAATTTATTGGTATAGAGTCTGTTAAGTCAAGTATCCGTGGAGGTAACATTGATACGATTTTATTACAAAAAGAGACAAGATGGATGTATAAATTGAATACATTATCACCAAATGGACTTTATGAGAAGTTGGAATTCGCTTCCTTTTTGGTCTGAGAACCCCTCTGCTTGCACATTGACCAGTGAAATATTTTGGAATCTACTTAAATATCTCTGCTGTATATATCCTTTCTAGTAAATGGTATTACAAGTATAAAGGTAAATCTAGAATAGCTTTCCTTTCGTGGTTAGTTAAAACTGTATATATTCACGCACAAAGTTATATTATAAAAATATTGCTAGATATAAAAGCACTCTTAATTAAAAGAAAAATGTATTAAATAAAATAAAATTAATGTTTGGTTTTAATTATGGTTGTTTGCGTATATTGTGAATGGTTGTATGAATGTTTTGCATTTTTGTATCTCTTTTATGGTATCAAGTTGGGCATACTTCACTTAACAAATTTCGAAGTTGGACACAAAGTATTTTAAACATTGTAACAAACATTATGCTTTGAAATGTTACATTTGTCAGATTAGATAAAAAAGTCAGGTCTTGCTACTTTGAAAATAGCCAAAGCATGATTGACAAGTATGTCAACGAATCAATGATTGACCGGCAAATACTATGCACCAATAAAAGGATACTCCAATTTAGGTGACGTCAGCACCCGGAAGAAGCTCCATGCTGCACTATGGGAAGGAGTGAAACGAGCGTCCAGACTCGTCCGTGCTTTGCAGCTTTTTTGTTCACCGCAGCATTGGATCCCAGCTAGCCCCGACCTGCCCTGTAAGACCACGCTCCACTTAAGCATTGAAGACTTTGCCGTTGACGCTACGGACACAGGTAGTACTGTTTACCAATTGTTGTTAAGAAGGATATGACAGCCTCTGCACCTGTGAATAACATATACACGCACGGCTTCTAAGGTATGCTTTAAAGGTGATTTCATCACGGTTCTGGGTCGAGGGTTTGGTCCGGCTAATTCGGCTGAGCGGTACTTTGGGGACTTTAAAGATATGGAACTATCTCCTTTGTGGATTACAAATATTTAATACCACTGGTTAACGTATATCTATCCAGTTCGCCCTGGTGCACCAGAAGTTTCTTCTCAGCCCATTGACTTTTATTTACTGGGATCCCATGTATGAATGTGGTATGTTTGTGAATTGTGTGATTTATTAAAGGATATTTTTACTTTTTGACACTTATGTTTCTGGAGTTTTCATTATTAACGGTTGTGCTGGTTTAGCCTAGAATTTTGGAAACCCCTTATTTTGGGGAATCCACTCTCTTGCTATGTTTGTTAAAATATAATTCTCTAGGTAGCACCCGCTATTCTTATAATAAGTACCAGAGTTTGAGTGCAGCTGCCCTGCTTTGTTTTGTTTTGTTTACTATATTTAGTCAGCTCCGAATAAGAGTTTTATTACCTTGGAGTTTCTAAGCTAGCACCTTACTAAAACATATTTAAATGTTCTAATTGTTTATGTATTAAATTACAAATTGTTACTCATTTTGAATACGTTTGTGTCTATTAGATTCCATCTTTTTAAAAAATGGCATTTAAATTATCAGATGAACGCTGGTCTACTGATATTAATGAAGCCTTTACTCTGACGGGGGATGTGCAGATAGAGGAGGAAGATGATCTTATACACGATGTTGTCTTTGCATTTAAATTGTATAAAAAAAGACTTACTAAATATGTAAAAATTAAATGGGAACATCAGAGTCTCACAAATTACCTTAAAATGGAGATAATTCCAAGAGGCCTAAGAATTCGCTTGGACCCTGGCATTAACCTCCGAGGTGTTGATGCAGACAATGGGGGGTAGTTATCAAGCCGTCTACTTTTCTGACTTCGCCGGCCCAATACGCCCGCCTAAGCTCGCCTACCTTCGCCGCCACGGACCTGAAAAAATATGCCTAAGTTATCAAATAAAGCTGTCAAAAAGCCGCGGGGCGATGAGCAGCGGACTGTGACAGTTATCACTCATCCGATCTCGCTGCCCTTCGGCTTTTTCCCAGCTTTATTGCTAGCCTGTCACTAAGCACTCACACTAAACTGCACTGTTCTACCCCCTATACCGGCGCCCCCGGAGCCCCCCGCAACTAAATAAAGTTACTAACCCCTAAACCGCCGCTCCTAGACTCCGCCGCAACTCTTATAAATGTATTAACCCCTAAACCGCCGCTCCTAGACCCTGCCGCAACTCTTATAAATGTATTAACCCCTAAACCGCCGCTCCCGGACACCGCTGCCACCTACAGTATACCTAGTAACCCCTATCCTGCCCCCCCTACACCGTCGCCCTCTATTATAAAATTATTAACCCCTAATCTGCCCCCCCTACACCGTCGCCACCTATAATAAATTTATTAACCCCTAATCTGCCCCCCCTACACCGTCACCACCTATAATAAATTTATTAACCCCTAATCTGCCCCCCCTACACCGTCGCCACCTATAATAAATTTATTAACCCCTATCCTGCCCCCCACTACGCCGCCGCCACTGTAATACAATTATTAACCCCTAAACCTAAGTCTAACCCTAACCCTAACGCCCCCCTAACTTAAATATTAATTAAATAAATCTAAATAAATTAACTCTTATTAAGTAAATGAATCCTATTTAAAACTAAATACTTACCTTTAAAATAAACCCTAATATAGCTACAATATAAATAATAATTATATTCTAGCTATCTTAGGATTTATATTTATTTTACAGGTAACTTTCAATTTATTTTAACCATGTACAATAACTATTAAATAGTTATTAACTATTTAATAGCTTACCTAGCTAAAATAAAGAGAAATGTACCTGTTAAATAAATCCTAACCTAAGTTACAATTACACCTAACACTACACTATACTTTAATAAATTATTCCTATTTAAAAATAAATACTTACCTGTAAAATAAACCCTAAGATAGCTACAATATAATTAATAATTATATTATAGCTATCTTAGGATTTATATTTATTTTACAGGTAACTTTGTATTTATTTTAGCTAGTTAGAATAGTTATTAAATAGTTATTAACTATTTAATAACTACCTAGCTAAAAGAAATACAAAATTACCTGTAAAATAAATCCTAACTTAAGTTACAATTAAACCTAATACTACACTATCATTAAATTAATTAAATAAACTACCTACAAATAACTACAATTAAATACAATTACATAAACTAACTAAAGTACAAAAAATAAAAAAAGCTAAGTTACAAAAAATAAAAAAATAAGTTACAAACATGTTAAAAATATTACAACAATTTTAAGCTACTTACACCTAATCTAAGCCCCCTAATAAAATAACAAACCCCCCAAAATAAAAAAATGCCCTACCCTATTCTAAATTAAATACATTTCAAAGCTCTTTTACCTTACCAGCCCTTAAAAGGGCCATTTGTGGGGCCATGCCCCAAAGAAAACAGCTCTTTTGCCTGTAAAAGAAAAATACAACCCCCCCAACATTAAAACCCACCACCCACATACCCCTAATCTAACCCAAACCCCCCTTACAAAAACCTAACACTAATCCCCTGAAGATCATCCTACCTTGAGTCGTCTTCACTCAGCCGAGCCACAGATGGAACTGAAGAGGACATCCGGAGCGGAAGAAGTTAATCCTCCAAGCGGCGCTGAAGAAATCTTCCATCCGATGAAGTCATCATCCAGGCGGCGCTGAAGAAAATTCTTCGATCCGGCCGATGTCATCTTCAAAGAGGCGCTGAAGAGGTCTTCTATCCGGGCGAAGTCATCTTCCAAGCCGGGTCTTGAATCTTCCTTCCGCTGACGCGGAACCACCTTCTTCACCGACGGACTACGACGAATGACGGCTCCTTTAAGGGACGTCATCCAAGATGGCGTCCCCTCAATTCCGATTGGCTGATAGGATTCTATCAGCCAATCGGAATTAAGGTAGGAAAATCTGATTGGCTGATGGAATCAGCCAATCAGATTCAAGTTCAATCCGATTGGCTGATCCAATCAGCCAATCAGATTGAGCTCGCATTCTATTGGCTGATCGGAACAGCCAATAGAATGCGAGCTCAATCTGATTGGCTGATTCCATCAGCCAATCAGATTTTTCCTACCTTAATTCCGATTGGCTGATAGAATCCTATCAGCCAATCGGAATTGAGGGGACGCCATCTTGGATGACGTCCCTTAAAGGAGCCGTCATTCGTCGTAGTCCGTCGGTGAAGAAGGTGGTTCCGCGTCGGCGGAAGGAAGATTCAAGACCCGGCTTGGAAGATGACTTCGCCCGGATAGAAGACCTCTTCAGCGCCTCTTTGAAGATGACATCGGCCGGATCGAAGACTTCTTCAGCGCCACCTGGATGATGACTTCATCGGATGGAAGATTTCTTCAGCGCCGCTTGGAGGATTAACTTCTTCCGCTCCGGATGTCCTCTTCAGTTCCATCGGTGGCTCGGCTGAGTGAAGACGACTCAAGGTAGGATGATCTTCAGGGGATTAGTGTTAGGTTTTTGTAAGGGGGGTTTGGGTTAGATTAGGGGTATGTGGGTGGTGGGTTTTAATGTTGGGGGGGGGTGTATTTTTCTTTTACAGGCAAAAGAGCTGAACTTTTTGGGGCATGCCCCCACAAATGGCCCTTTTAAGGGCTGGTAAGGTAAAAGAGCTTTGAAATTTATTTAATTTAGAATAGGGTAGGGATTTTTTTTATTTTGGGGGGGTTTGTTATTTTATTAGGGGGCTTAGATTAGGTGTAAGTAGCTTAAAATTGTTGTAATATTTTTAACATGTTTGTAAATTATTTTTTTATTTTTTGTAACTTAGCTTTTTTTATTTTTTGTACTTTAGTTAGTTTATGTAATTGTATTTAATTGTAGTTATTTGTAGGTAGTTTATTTAGTTAATTTAATGATAGTGTAGTATTAGGTTTAATTGTAACTTAGGTTAGGATTTATTTTACAGGTAATTTTGTATTTCTTTTAGCTAGGTAGTTATTAAATAGTTAATAACTATTTAATAACTATTCTAACTAGCTAAAATAAATACAAAGTTACCTGTAAAATAAATATAAATCCTAAGATAGCTAGAATATAATTATTATTTATATTGTAGCTATATTAGGGTTTATTTTAAAGGTAAGTATTTAGTTTTAAATAGGATTCATTTAGTTAATAAGAGTTAATTTATTTAGATTTATTTAATTAATATTTAAGTTAGGGGGGCGTTAGGGTTAGACTTAGGTTTAGGGGTTAATAATTTTATTACAGTGGTGGCGGCGTAGTGGGGGGCAGGATAGGGGTTAATAAATTTATTATAGGTGGCGACGGTGTAGGGGGGGCAGATTAGGGGTTAATAAATTTATTATAGGTGGCGACGGTGTAGGGGGGGCAGGATAGGGGTTAATACATTTAATATAGGTTGCGGCGGGTTCAGGGAGCGGCGGTTTAGGGGTTAATACATTTATTATAGTTGCGGTGGGCTCCGGGAGCGGCGGTTTAGGGGTTAATATGTATAGAGTAGCTTGCGGTGGGCTCCGGGAGCGGTGGTTTAGGGGGTAATAACTTTATTTAGTTGCGGCGGTGTAGGGGGGGTCAGATTAGCGGTGTTTAGACTCGGGGTACATGTTAGGGTGTTAGGTGTAGACAGCTCCCATAGGAATCAATGGGATGTCTGTCAGCAGCGAACTTGTACTTTCGCTATGGTCAGACTCCCATTGATTCCTATGGGATCCGCCGCCTCCAGGGGTGGCGGATTGAAAACCAGGTACGCTGGGCCGTAAAAGTGCCGAGCGTACCTGCTAGTTTTTTGATAACTAGCAAAAGTAGTGAGAATGTGCCGCACATCTGGAGTGACGTAAGAATCGATCTGTGTCGGACGGAGTCCGGCGGATCGATGCTTACGTCACAAAATTCTACTTTTGCCGGTCTCGAGCCTTTGATAACTAAGGCGTATCAGCCTCGCCACAAATACGCTGCGGAATTCCAGCGTATTTGAGGTTGACGGCTTGATAACTACCCCCCAATGAATTTTTAGTTAAGTGGAACGAGATACTATCAAAATGTTCACTTGACTTAATTGCATTAATTATTGAGGAAGATGGGAAAAAATTGGAGAACTGTAAAAAAGATGTTGAGTGTATATATGAGTGTCTACAGAAATTTGAAAGTGACTCCTCTTTTGAAAAATTTAATAAGGAGACACAAAAACTTATAGAAAAATTACAGAGTGACTTAAAATCACGAAAAAGGAGAAAACTGATAAGAGATCAGGAAGATTATAGGAGAAATAAAATATATATATATAGGAATAGGATTAATACAAGGAATTTTTACGATTCAGGTACTGATAATTCTGACATGGATTCAGATGGTGACAATAAGAACAGTAATGACAATTCACAGATGCACCCTTTAGGTGTAGGACCAGACGAGGTGGGAAGAGGAGATACGGGTGGACAAACTCAAAACAGGAGAGGAGGGAGAGGGAGGGAGAACAGACGCAACCAAGGTCAATATATGATGACCAGAAACAGGACGAGATTCAACTAAAAGGAATGACTAGTTCACTCCTTGCCCCCCCCCCCCTTCCCCACAAAAAATGGGTATTGTTAACCTTTCCTCCTTCCCTTTAAATAATGCGCATGTTAAAGTATTGGAAAAAGGCCTAAGTTTCTGTCCATCTAATAACTTAGATTTATTTGAAGTAACTAAAGATCTTCACCTTTTTGCGAGAAAATTAGCCTTAAAAAAGATCATGACACCAAAAGTTCAAATTAACCTAACATGCAATAAAGAAAGAGATGCCCTTGACTGTTTAGAAACTCTACTATATGAGCAGAGTACGCAGAATATTGATATACTTCCAAAAACAGATTTGAAGAAAAAATCTACCTACATGCCCTCTTTTTCCTCCATCCTTAACATTTCAATCTTTGTACAAAATGTGTCTCGTGAGTTGGCACAAATTAAGAACACAAAGGTTGTGAATGATAACCTTACTAAGGCAGAACGCAAGGCTCTTAAAGAGCTGACCAATCATCAAGAACTGGTCATAAAGCCTGCGGATAAGGGCGGCAACGTCGTTATCCTAAGCCAAGAGTATTATATTAAGGAGGCAAGACGGCAGTTGTTAGATACAACTCAGTATGAAAAATCTTCACTTGAAGACTTTCATAAGTCACATAACAAACTACTATTCATGTTGAATGATGCTCGAAGGAACAACCTGATCACAGGTCAGGAATTCACTTTCTTATTCAATCATAAACCAAAAGTACCAGTATACTACTGGATTCCAAAGCTACATAAGTCGATCCAAAAACCTCCTGGCCGCCCGATCATTTCTGGGATTGGGGGCCCCACAGAGGGTATTAGTATTTATGTTGACACATTTTTGCAACCTTTTGTGAAAGATTTGCGCACATTTGTGCAAGATTCAACTGACGTAATTAAAAAATTGGATGGGATTAATGTCACTGATGAAACCATGTTGGTTTCTTTAGACGTCAAATCCCTTTATTCCTCTATCCCACACTCTATTGGGCTTGAGACATGTGAACATTTTCTCAATACAAGAGGAATGGGGTACAAAAAACACACTGATTTTGTGATTCAGTTATTGAAATTTATTCTGGAAAACAATAGATTTTTGTTTGATGGAAAATGTTATAGACAGAAACGAGGAACAGCCATGGGGGCTACATGTGCACCAACTTATGCATGCTTACATCTTGGTGGATGGGAAGATCAGATTATTTTTGGTGAACATGCTGAGATAGTTGGTGCACATGTAGCCCTATGGATAATGTATGTGGATGATATCCTCCTATTATGGGATAGTAGTGAATCTGACTTGCTCCAATTTGTCACTCTACTCAACTCAAATGACAAAAATATTTTTCTCACATGTAATTATGATTACAACTCAATTGATTTTCTGGACTTGAAAATAAGTAAAAAGGAAGGGAAAATAGTAACTGAAGTTTTTCGCAAGCCAACTGCAACTAACAATCTACTCTTAGGATCGAGCCATCATCCTGAAAATTTGAAGCGAGGTATACCTTATGGGCAATTTCTGCGCTTGCGCCAAATTTGCTCTGAAGATCACGTTTTCAAAAAACAGGCAAAAGAGATGTGTAAAAAGAGCATTATTTAGGGCATCCCAGCAGGATAGAAAGGATCTCCTTTATCAAAGTAAACAAAACAAAAAGGAAGACAATAAGATTAGATTCATTACCAAATATAACACACATTGGGGTAAGGTAAGATCTATCTTAAGTAAAAATTGGCATCTGTTGACTAATGACAATACACTCCATTAATATGTGGGTGATTACCTACTTATGACTGCGAGAAGGCCTAATAATTTAAAAAATATCCTTGTTAAGAGTGAATTCAATAAAGTCCCTACAGGTAACAGGCTAGAACATGCTGCCCATAAAGTAGTTTGAAGTTCACCCTGTAGCCACTGTGTATGCTGCCAATTTATGTGTAAAACGAAGACATTCTGTACTAACACAGGGGTTACATAGATTTTATTCCTTTATTAATTGCTCTACTAAAGGAGTAATATATCACATCTTTTGTTCGTGTAAAAAGTTTTATGTAGGAAAAACTTTTAGAGAGCTACGATCTCGCATTACTGAACATAGAGATGACATTAAGTACTGTGATGTAGACAGCCCAGTTGCAAGACACTTTGCACAGTTTCATAGATCTAAAACTGATGATCTCCAATTTATTGGTATAGAGTCTGTTAAGTCAAGTATCCGTGGAGGTGACATTGACACGATTTTATTACAAAAAGAGACAAGATGGATGTATAAATTGAATAAATTATCACCAAATAGACTTAATGAGAAGTTGGAATTCGCTTCCTTTTTGGTCTGAGAACCCCTCTGCTTGCACATTGACCAGTAAAATATTTTGGAATCTACTTAAATATCTCTGCTGTATATATTCTTTCTAGTAAATGGTATTACAAGTATAAAGGTAAATCGAGAATAGCTTTCCTTTCATGGTTAGTTAAAACTGTATATATTCACGCACAAAGTTATATTATAAAAATATTGCTAGATATAAAAGCACTCTGAATTAAAAGAAAAATGTATTAAATAAAATAAAATTAATGTTTGGTTTTAATTATGGTTGTTTGTGTATATTGTGAATGGTTGTATGAATGTTTTGCATTTTTGTATCTCTTTTATGGTATCAAGTTGGGCATACTTCACGTAACAAATTTCGAAGTTGGACACAAAGTATTTTAAACATTGTAACAAACATTATGCTTTGAAATGTTACATTTGTCAGATTAGATTAAAAAGTCAGGTCTTGTTATATAGGTTATATTTACGCTGTGTATAGGGGTCTCATGGTTACATTACGCAGGATCTGTGATCTGTGTCATCTAGTATGAACTCCCAGGCTCGCTCGCTGATGGAATCAGCCAATCAGAATCAAGTTCAATCCGATTGGCTGATCCAATCAGCCAATCAGATTGAGCTCGCATTCTATTGGCTGTTCCGATCAGCCAATAGAATGCAAGCTCAACCCCCACTCTCTTGCTATGTTTGTTAAAATATAATTCTCTAGGTAGCACCCGCTTTTCTTATAATAAGTGCCAGAGTTCAAGTGCAGCTGCCCTGCTTTGTTTTGTTTTGTTTACATTACAGTTATTAACCCCTAATCTGCCACCCCCGACATCGCCGGCACCTAAATAAAAATAATAACCCTTAATCTGCCACCCCAAATGTCGCCGCCACTATACTAAAGTTATTAACCCCTAAACCTCTGACCTCCCACATCACTAACACTACATAAATATACTAAACCCTATACCTAAGTCTAACCCTAACACCCCCTAACTTAAATATAATTAAAATAAATCTAAATAAACCTTACCATTATTACCTATATAATTTAAATTTAAATCTAAATACTTACCTATAAAATAAAGCCTAAGCTAGATACAATATAACTAATAGTTACATTGTAGCTATCTTAGGTTTTATTTTTATTTCACAGGTAAGTTTGTATTTATTTTAACTAGGTAGACTAGTTAGTAAATAGTTATTAACTATTTAATAACTACCTAGCTAAAATAAATACAAACTTACCTGTAAAATAAAACCTAACCTGCCTTACAATAAACATTACAATAAAATAAAATAAATTAATAAAATACAATTATCTAAATTACAAAAAATAAACACTAAATTACACAAAATAAGAAAAGGAATTATCAAAAATAAAAACGAATAGCCCTATCAAACTAAAAATAAAAAAAACCCCTAGCCTACATTAAACTGCCAATGGCCCTTAAAAGGGCCTTTTGCGGGGCATTGCCCCAAAGAAATCAGCTCTTTTACCTGTAAAAAAAAATACAAACAACCCCCCCAACAGTAAAACTCACCACCCAGACAACCAAACCCCCCAAATAAAAACTGAAGCCGGCAGAAGTCTTCATCCAAGTGGGCAGAAGTCTTCATCCAGATGGCATCTTCTATCTTCATCCATCCGGCATGGAGCGGGTCCATCTTCAAGACATCCAGCGTGGAGCATCCTCTTCTTACGATCGCCGCTGGAAAATTAAGGTTCCCTTTAAGTGGCGTCCCTTACATTCCGATTGGCTGATAGAATTCTATCAGCCAATAGGAATTAAAGGGGAAAAAATCCTATTAGCTGTTTGCAATCAGTCAATAGGATTGAGCTTTCATCCTATTGGCTGATCCAATTAGCCAATAGGATTGAGCTTGCATTCTATGGGCTATTCCAATCAGCCAATAGAATGCAAGCTTAATCCTATTGGCTGATTGAATCAGCCAATAGGATGAAAGCTCAATGCTATTGGCTGATTGCAACAGCAAATAGGATTTTTTTCCCTTTAATTCCTATTGGCTGATAGAATTCTATCAGCTAATCAGAATGTAAGGGACGCCATCTTGGATGACGTCACTTAAAGGGAACCTTCATTTTCCAGCGGCGATCGTAAGAAGAGGATGTCCCGCGCTGGATGTCTTGAAGATGGACCTGCTCCGCGCCGGATGGATGAAGATAGAAGATACCGCCTGGATTAAGTCTTCCGCCGGCTTCGATGAGGACTTCTGCCTGCTTGGATGAAGACTTCTGCCGGCTTCGATGAGGATGTTAAATTTATATAGATTTTAAATTTATATAGATTTTATATTGTAAAATATTAGAGTTAATTCTATCCATGTGAGAAATATATGCCATACACAAAGGGTTAAAGTGCTGAGAGCCTGCCTTTTGCAGGGAAACTCTCAGGTGTTTGTCATTATCTGAATTAATTAGATTGGTAAGGTTGGTGTATATATAAGAGCTATGATCAGTATGTTTTATATACCTGATGAAACAGCGTTGGTGCTGAGAAACACGTTGCATGTTATATGTAAAGAGGGGGTAATTCTGGTTTGGATTCTTCATTGGGACTTTCTATTTTATTTTTTTAAAGAGTCTTTCTTATTAATAATATATATTTTTTTCTGTTTTTTTGTATGTTATGCTATTCATTCATTTGTCACATCTGTTACACCTTATTTTTTAGAACATATTTACATATCATATGTCTAACCATATAGGATTTATATATACTATATTTGTTTAGACTCCTATATATATATTTTTACCTAGAGTGCCTCCTATTAGGTTATCCTTAGAAAGATACCTTTTGCTTGTCCATTATTGAGGGATTTCACATTCCAATTTATCACGATGAGGATTAAAATAATAGATTGGCTAGTTTCCACACATTACCAAAATTGTTCCAGAATTACTGCCACTATGGAAAAAGCATTAGTAAAATGAGCAGAAGGTACTAGGAGAAGGACTAGGAGGAATATTGTAGATTCAGTTTTTGGAGGTGTGGGAACAGGGTTAGGGGTAGTAAACTCCAGTGACATAACCATACACCTTTGGGAAGGTGGGAGCAGTCTGTAGTTAACAGTTTTGATTTAGAACACAAAGATCTATGGTTAAACAGTTAGGTCGCAGGGAAATTAAATGCAGGGGTACATCACTTGTGCCAACTAGTTGTACCTATCAGAATGTTTACCATTTGTTTTCTCTAGGAACACCTGTCACAAAATCTCATGATTTACATCATGAATTAGAGTTCCCCAATTTTATATGGAATGATTCCTATATGGAACAGGTAGACATGTCTGGCTGCATAAGGTTTCCTTCTAAAGTCTTATGTCTACCTAACCAGGCAAGAATCGTTTTTTATTCCTGCTGGCATAATTACTCATATTGTAATGGTTTTGTTGAGAAAGTTAATCTCCACGATATGATTTTTCCATTAGGACAAGGAAAGGGGTGAATTGTTTTTAGAAGCCTAAAAATGAGGTGCATGTATAGTTTGATACGTGTAATTCAAAGGAACAAATCACACCAGGGATGTATTGTATTACTGGGTACTATGTGAGGATAAGTTCACAACAGTTTAATTTCACTGCCTCACAATTACTATCATACAATGCTACCTTGGGGGCTCCACTTATAATTCCAATATTAGTAGATGATGCACCTTGGCAAAAATGGGTAACCTTATTGCAAAAAGATTCTGTGTTATTGGAACATCTTAAAAACTTTGGGGAACATGTCCATGTAAATTTCTACCATCAGGAACAAGAACTACAAAGAATTGAACATACTTTTTCAGAGATGTCAAGTGCTACCTGGTGGCAGAAATTAGCAAATTACTTTTTTAAACAGTCGTCATGGGCTTCTTCATTGGGAAATTTGTTCATACATCCATTTATAATAATATTATTTATTTCTAAATTATCTATAATTACTCAAATTTGTATGTGTTGTTATTTAAAATCATTAATTGCATGTGTATATTATGGCATATGAATGGAAACATCATTAGTACACTAATATAGGCCTCCCGCATAGGTGGGGTTAGTGTTACACTACTCGAGTTAGTGGCAGAGTCAGAAATACCCGGAGACTGAGGTAGGAATGAGGTAAACCACACCGAAGGCTCTGGACAAATCCTGGTAGAGACTGGATGAGTAGAGTGCAGGAGAAAACAAAAACTGTACCTGGAAAAGGGGCTTCTCAGAGTTACAGGAGTAGGATGAACACCAGGAACTTGAAGCTGAGGTGTAAAGGAGTATAGAAAAGCCAAGGTCAAAGTCCAACCCGATTTCAGAGCCAGGTATCAGTCCAGTCTTTGCAAGGTACCAAAGGAGTTTAGAAAAGCCAAGGTCAAAGTCAAATCCAATTTCAGAGCCAAGTATCAGTCCAAACTTTGCAAGGTACCAAAGGGAGTTTAGAAAATCCAAGGTCAAAGTCCAATCCAATTTCAGAGCCAGGTATAGAGTAACAGATACAGCTCACACAAAAGATAACTGAATACTATACTCGAGCAAGGAGGATATGCAAGCTCGGATATTTAAAGCCAAAATTTGTGCCAAAAGTGATGCATGAGTGACTGCGTAAAAGCGATGCGACAACGATGAAACAAGTAGCGACGCTCAAAAATTATATACACATATTACCACATAAATATATATGTATATAAACATATACATTTGCCCTTCAAATACCAGCACATAATTAAGTGTGCTGATATTACGAGTGGAACGCAAATATCGCACTCTCGTAAGTGCAACTTTGCATTCCACTCGTATTCTGGCCCTTAGACCGTACTAGTTATTGCGTACCATACAGATAACATTGTGCTTACTCCTTTTAAGTTATTTATGAGTCAGCATTGATTGGCAAAAATATAAGTTTGACAAAAGAACTGAGATAAGGGGGCAGCTTTCTTTTCACTTGCCGGTGTGTTTAAAAACATGTTTGAACTAACATATATTAGGGGTGCAATAGTGCTATGTTTAGTTTAACACTAGAACAGTATTCAATAAATACTGTACCTGTAAAATAGTGACAATTACTGTAGTACAATTTGCCAGACTATAACACTGAGACACAGATTGCACTGTAATCCTGTAAACAGAGTGAACTTTGCATAACAAAATGGTGCCAGTCACTTTTCTCGCAATCTTACGATCAGAACAACACTGTTTCAAATTCCTTTGAAGTTGAACTTCAGCTCCACAAAGCGCTGTATTAGCAAAGCGCTGTAAAGTGAAGCGCTGTAAAGTGAGGTATACCTGTATATTAAAATAACCGTGTTGGTTATGCAAAACTGGGGAATGAGTAATAAAGGGATTATCTATCTTTTTAAACATTAATTATTCTGGAGTCGACTGTCCCTTTCATTTCTTTGTGTTTTTATTTTTGTGCAATTCCCTCTGTTATAGCTGTTTTGAAATGCAAATAACTAGGATTAAATATCAGTGGGATGAACATTTGTTGTGGACACTTTCTTTACAATATAGCATATTGATATTCTCCACCATTTCATAATTACAGATTGTCAGGTTGCCTACTACTTAATTGTAGTTAAGCTGTACTGTAAATGGAACAACTTGTCCTCAGTTGCATTGCTCTGGTCTTTTATTATTTTTTAGCTGTGGTGTTTAATCTGAAATTGAGATAATTTTGTACGTTATAATTTCTTGTTTTATTTTTTTTAAACAGTAATTTGGCTTTTGGTCATTTTAATATCTTTGCATATATGTATGTGGAATTGTATTGAATGCTTTACCACTTACAATGGATTTCTGAAGACAGTTATTTAACCACAAATAATTAATATCATAACCATTATATGAGTATCTTAAAGATGTGAAAAGGACTAAATCACTGATACTAATCGTGTCCTACATAGATTTTGTTTTTGTAAATTTACCCTTATTTCAAACATGTACATGTGTTAGTAAAAATGCTTCTAGTGAACGTCATCAGTGTTACAGTGATGGCGTTTACCATGCAAAGAGCATATGTATATATACCCATGTGCACACTCATTCAAACACTGTGCCTGCTCGGAGAGTATATACTTATCCCTATGAAACCATGGTCTCGTAGGGATAAGTGTGACTGTTTGCAGTCTTGGTGAACCTACTTCACATAACCTAATGCTATGCTTAATACATAACATAAAGGGACACTGTACTCAAAATGGTCTGTCACACATATCCAGTATGTTTGCATTTTTTTGCTTGAACATATATAAAGTAAAAACTGTTTAAACTCTATAAAGTGACCATTACCAGGATATATCTATCAACGACTAAGCATTAGTAAGAAAGAAACACCTATCAGCCACTAAACATTAGTAAGAAAGAAACACCTATCAGCCACTAAACATTAGTAAGAAAGAAACACCTATCAGCCACTAAACATTAGTAAGAAAGAAACACCTATCAGCCACTAAACATTAGTAAGAAAGAAACACCTATCAGCCACTAAACATTAGTAAGAAAGAAACACCTATCAGCCACTAAACATTAGTAAGAAAGAAACACCTATCAGCCACTAAACATTAGTAAGAAAGAAACACCTATCAGCCACTAAACATTAGTAAGAAAGAAACACCTATCAGCCACTAAACATTAGTAAGAAAGAAACACCTATCAGCCACTAAACATTAGTAAGAAAGAAACACCTATCAGCCACTAAACATTAGTAAGAAAGAAACACCTATCAGCCACTAAGCATTAGTAAGAAAGAAACACCTATCAGCCACTAAGCATTAGTAAGAAAGAAACACCTATCAGCCACTAAGCATTAGTAAGAAAGAAACACCTATCAGCCACTAAACATTAGTAAGAAAGAAACACCTATCAGCCACTAAACATTAGTAAGAAAGAAACACCTATCAGCCACTAAACATTAGTAAGAAAGAAACACCTATCAGCCACTAAACATTAGTAAGAAAGAAACACCTATCAGCCACTAAACATTAGTAAGAAAGAAACACCTATCAGCCACTAAACATTAGTAAGAAAGAAACACCTATCAGCCACTAAACATTAGTAAGAGGCATAAACTAATACAGCTTGTAAGACCTAGTTTCCATTGAGGTGGTAAAGTGTGGAAGCTGGTGATAAAAACATTAATCTCCATTAAAGTCAATGGACATTTTTTTTAAGTTTCCTCACTTTACCACCTGAATGGAAACTAGGCCTAAGTTGGTTAATGTACTCATCTTTAATATGTTTTTCAAAGAAAGTAAAAATCATTTTGTAGGAAAATAACACAAGTGATGTACTGGTGATAACTTTAATAGCTTACTAATGCTAAGAGGGTCAATTTACCAAACGTCGGGAAGACATGATTCGCTAGTAGGTGGTGTCAATCATTCCGATCGTATCTAAAATGTGGCGGACAAGTTAAGGAGCAGCGGTCTTATGACCACTGCTTCTTAACTGCCGTTTCTGGTGATCCGGAAACTACGGGCCATTAAAGTCTATGGAAATTTTTTATGTTACCACCAGTTTCCAAACTTTAACACCTCAATGGAAACTAGGCCTAATAGTGGATACAATTGCAAGCTTTCAGAACACTGAGATCCCTTCATCAGGCATTCAACCTTAATATGGTTTTAATATGGATGACAGAAAAGGTTTTGAGTACAGTGAACCTTTTATTGTACTTGCAGCACAATAAATACATTCTGTCTGGTTTATTCCTTAATGAATTTGCTGTCACTCATTGTTGTGCATTAGGTCGGTCTGTGCTCTCTGTAATGAAAAAAAGGCAAAATAGAAACAGCACAGTCATTTACTTTAACCAATATTGTGAAAGTACAAATGGGACTTGAAATGACACTCGGGTACCTGAAATATTTAATAAAAGAGCGAGATTAAAAAAACATCTCTATTTTCATTTATGTCACTAGCTAAACAAGCCCAGTCAACAAAACTTTATTACAGGAAGGTAAGTAGAAACTGCTGACCACTGTAGACAAGTTTAAAGGGATATGAAACCCAAAACATTTATTTTGTGATTTAGACAGAGCAAAACATTTTTAAAAAGTTTCCAATTTACTTCTATTATAAAATTTGCTTTGTTCCCATGATACTCTGTGTTGAAGAGATACCTAGGTAGGCATCTGGAACACTACGTAACAGGAAATAGTGCTGCCATCTAGGGTTCTTGCAAATGGATAACATTCTTGCAAAACTACTGCCATATAGTGGTCCAGAAATGGACCAGCTCCTAAGCATACATCAATTCTTTTAAACAAAAGATACCAAGAGAACAAAGAAAAACTGATGATAGCAGTAAATTAGAAAGTTGCTTACAATCATATGCTCTATCTGAATCATGAAAGAAAAACATTTAGGTTTCATAGCCCTTTAAGGCAGGGTTCCCAACCACTGTTTCATAGCCCATATTTAGAGGTATCTATACATACTGCATGATGTTCGTTGCATTTACAAGGTTGTGTTGTTGCCAAGATACACTGGTAGGTTTGTCTTAAAAAAGGAGCAGTCCTGGATTTGATATTCAAAGTGGAACACATTGGGACAGATTACAAGTGGAGCGCAAAAATACATTTATGCTGGGTTTGATTAATTTTTTTGCTATAACCTTCTTTGTTTTAAAAGCACAATAGCAAATGGTAATACTTAATACCTGTTTTTTAAAAGTATCCAATGCAAAAGCAGAATTTCAAATTGCACACAAGAGCAACCCCTAACTTATGACTTGTAATGTCAGCATAATGAATGTTCTACTGACGTCTGCCATTGAAAGCATAGCGCGCACTATTGCTGTATCAAGTGCAGTGAAAAATGTTTTGATTAAACATTTTATTTTCGTTACAATGCATTTAAACCAACAACTTATAAACCACGATTGTCTGTTATTGCTTGCAGAAGGCTGAGCACGTTATCAGTTGTGCCGACTTGTAACACATGCACCATTATTTTTATATATCATTGTCACATTAAATAGGTTAACCGCACTATGTCTACACTTCTGATAATTAGAGCACTATAAAAATCATTATCTATGTAAGCAAGTTTGTAATTTTTAAGCTAGATCCTGCTATGTCTGCTTATTGTCTGTGTGGAGAATATGATGAGAACAGCCTTTGTGAGGGGCAGAGCCTCTTTTAAGGCTGGGCCAGTGACAAGAACAGTGGGTGAGGGCCAAACTGTGGCAGAGGGAGCTCAAGGACGATAGAGAAGTGTGAGAGGGGCACAGCTTGTGTGTGAGAGAGAGACTGAGCTTGTGACTGATGGAGAGAGAGGGGTAGATGACCATGAGACAGAGATCCCTCCACAGGTGTGACAGGCAGATGACAGTAGTTCCTTAAGACCCAAAAGACCTCAAAAACTGCATAAAAGAATATTGCTTCAGAGCTGAGAAATGTGGTAATATTAGAAAGGAATTGGTTGACTCATCCTTCTCTCTTTGCTTTGTATGAGCAAGAAAAACTTGAAGCTAATATCTCAGGGTAAAAGTCTTTTCTTGGGTTAGCAAGGATGCAGACCTTAATACATTTTTTGGCTTTAGGCACAATGACCCAGTACACCATTTTTAAGGCACTGTGTCAATTTCTAACAGCTCTGAGGGCTTTCTGCCAAAGGTGTATTTGATTTCCCTCTGAGAGATGAAGTAGTGTGAAGAATGTTAGGTTTAGTCTGAGGAGGAGGACTGCCCAATGTCCTGGGAGCAATAGACTGTGCTTAGGTCACTGCAAGAGCAAGTGACAATTTAACACTGGAAAAACAAGATACTGAATCAAGAGGTGCTGTAAGATTAGAGCCTAATGTTGCAGATTATTTAATGCACAATTTAGTAAGTAAAGCAGGGTAATGTACAGGTATTGTAGCAGTGTACAATAGGCATAGGGGTCGAATTATCTAAGTGCGAGCGGACATGATCTGCTGTAGTGGATCATACGCTGTCAGCATTTGTAGCTAGCTTAGGCTTTACTTTTCTTTCACAGGTAAGTTTGTATTTATTTTAACTAGGTAGACTAGTTAGTAAATAGCTATCTGCCGCTTCGGACATCGCCGCCACCATGATAAACATATTAACCCCTAAACCGCTGCACTCCCGCATTGGGAAGACTAGTTAAATATTATTAACCCCTAATCTGCTGCCCCCAATTTAAGGGATCTTGGAATCATCACAATCCAGTTGCATAACTCCTTTTACTCTTATCGATCTGATCCTAGAAATATCAATCAAACAGAGAGGTGCCACATGTGCGTGTCAAACAGCTACACCAGAAGATAACTCAATTTCAACAGGGTACTCACATTTGCAGAAAGCACACTAGTGTGCTGTTAGAGGCATGCGGGTATCTTGCAGTGTCCAAGCTCACTGAAACCTGGTATCTGGAAATCCAAAATAATTGGTCTTGTATCACCAGAGTATCCAGCAAATTGTTTCTTATGTTAATATAGCAGAGAAACGCGTTGCATTTAAATAGTGGAATAACTCTTATCCCCTGAGTCTACTATATTTGTTTGTGTTTTTATCAATATTTGTTTTATATTTTGTTTTAATAAATTAGTTAGTATCTGTATACTTATTGGATACAGCAGTTGGATACTCTGGTGATACAAGATAACAACTTTGGAGTTCCAGATACCGGCTTTCAGTTTCCCTCTATATTTCTTGAACGAGTACCATATTTTCATTATGCGCGACTTTGGTTTACCTTTTGCTTCTCTAGGAACATAGTTACAGGGTTTATAGTTTGGTTGTTCCTGCCCTTCAGTTCCCTCTTCTGACCCTGCAGTCTTGGCTTTATTTTGCCTCCACTTCCACAGGTCTAGATTTTCAGCTCTTCTGCTACTAGACAAAATTTGCTTTGGCAGTCCACAAGCATTTTCTCCTCCCTTGTGCCCACTGAACTATCTCTATATAAGATTGCAAAATCCAAATCACTTCTCATAATTGCTTCTGCTTGGCAATAAACTTTATGAAAAAATATGTAATAAGTATTTGATTTCAAAGCTCCTGCAGCAGCATGGTAGGATGGCAGGAGTATAAGTGAACATGCCTATTGGCAGTCGCCTAATGTGCCTATCGCAAATCCATCCATGACTAACCCTAGCTACTGTCTTTCTTCCTGTGCTTTGTGTTCAGAAAAATCAAACCTTATTCTGTTCCTGCTTAGACCTGAATACAGGTCTCCCGGCTTGCCTATGTTTTTTTGCCCTGTGTCCCCAGAAGGCTCTGACTTCACTAGACTTCTCAGCCTTGGTCTTGTTTAGTATTTACAGGTCTTTGGCTAAAACACCTTCTGTCTCAGATGTTCAGTGTCTGCAATCAGCAGAGCTTTCTAGTATTCAGGGTCTGACAATGTTAGTTCAATCGTTGCCTCTGCCTCATGTCTTCTCTGCTGTTTGGATTTTCTGTTCTGTTAGTTTGAGACCTTGCTGTTTGCTGTCTGTCTTGACCCTGGAGTGCCTTTTAACCATGTGTCTGCCTCTGTCCCTCTTGTACTTCTCTTTGGATCATAGCCTCTGTTCGCCTGCAATCTGCTTGTGCTTCTTGACAAGTACTGTGCAAGGTTCTGTGTATCCAAATCCATTGTTTAACTCAGATGTTGTCCTGCAATTCATTGTTGCTTCATTGGTAAGTTAGGTGTAGATTTATATCCAAGTTACCCAAGCAAGGTTTCTGTCCAGCTCATATGCAGGTCTTTTATCCAGTCAGTTAAGTTTCTGCAGTACATACCTAGCTGAGCTTCACTGTATTATTCAGGTTTCTTTACTGTCTCATTAGTCACTGTTGCTTACCTGCTAAGTATTAGGGAAGCTTCTAGAGGATCTGGCTTTCAGGCCGAAATTACAAAAGGTGCCCCCCATTTTGCTTTCATGTTTAACCCAATGTTTCCTCTAATTTTTTAGCACTGTGTGCCAAACATGTTATCCATGCAATTTTTGGCCAGTTGACTAAAATATGTGCGCATTTTATTCTTGAGTGTAGTCAAACTTGAAAATGTTGTAAAGGCAGTAACACACAAACACACACTTGTACACACACACAGAAGCCCTGCCTCTCTCCGTCACACATACATATGCATCAACTCTTCCTCATACACACACAGACACTCTCCTTTCCTCCATATGTCCCACACACACACACACAGCAACTCTCCCTCTCACACAGACACACACGCACACACACTTTCATACAGAAACTCACCCGTATACAGAAACTCCCTCACTCACACATTTACTCACACATACACACAGATACTCTCTTTTACTCCATTTGTCCCACACACACACACACAACAATTCTCCCTCACACACCCACTCTCATACAGAAACTCACACACACACACACACACAGCAATTTTCCCTCACACACACACTCTCATACAGAAACTCTCACACACACACACACACTGCAATTCTTCCTCACAAACAGACACACACACACACACACACTCTCATACAGAAGCTCACAGACATATACAGAAACTCTCTCACTCACACATTTACTCACACATACACACAGAAACACACACTCTCATACAGAAACTCACACACACACACAGCAATTCTCCCTCACACACACACACACACAGACACACGCACACACACTCTCATACAGAAACTCACACACACAGCAATTCTTCCTCACACACAGACACACACACACTCTCATACAGAAGCTCACACACATATACATAAACTCTCTCACTCACACATTTACTCACACATACACACAGAAACACACACACACAAGCACTCAAACACTCAGGAACACTCTCACACACATACACAGAAACATTTGACTCCAACTAGAGACAATACAGGGACCTGTTTTACTTTAAATATCACACCCAGTAATATAGGGGCCTGGCTAACTGTGCTCAATAACCCTCCTCCAAAAATGAACAGGGATCCCACTAATTGCACTAGGCTCTCTTCAACTACTAATAAGGGGACCCAGGCAACAAGCTAAGGGACACACTACACACAATTCAGGACCTAGTTTGGCTAACTGTCCAAAACACTTAAAGGGACACTGAACCCAATTTTTTTTCTTTTGTGATTCAGATAGAGCATGAAATTTTAACCAACTTTCTAATTTACTCCTATTATCAAATTGTCTTTATTCTCTTGGTATCTTTATTTGAAATGCAAGAATCTAAGTTTAGATGCCGGCTCATTGTTGGTGAACAACCTGGGTTGTCCTTGCTGATTGGTGGAAAAAATTCATCCACCAATCAAAAAGTGCTGTCCAGAGTTCTTAACCCAAAAAAGCTTAGATGGCTTTTATTTCAAATATAGATAGCAAGAGAACTAAGAAAAATTGATAATAGGAGTAAATAAGAAAGTTGCTTAAAATTGCATGCTCTATCATCTGAATCACAAAAGAAAAAAAATTGGGTTCAGTGTCACTTTAAATAAAGGACAGGGCCTAGATAATTTGCCCACAATAAAGGCACACTGCCAACACTGCCAGGGGCAGGAGAGGGGCAGTTCCCTCCCAGTGAGCAATTCATGGGCAGAGTACAAAGAAGCAACAGCAAATTGCAGGATAACAATCCAGGGGAAAATTCCCATAGATAGGTGACAGGAAGCACAGAGGCAGCTAGTGGGCTGATGTGTGGCAGTGCTTACCTTTAGGTGTGGATGATGCAGCTGATGCCACTCATTATGGAACAGGCAGATCACTGAGTGGGCTGCAGGCTGGGGGCCGGTTATAAAGTGCACACCCTGCTGGCCTGACCATATAGGGCAATAGAGCTAATCGGAGCTGAGAAGATACAACTCCAAGCTCTGACTCTGTCCGATACATGCAGTCACACATCAGTCTCTTAAAGGGATATGAAACCTATTTTTTCTTTTCTTTCATGATTCATAAAGATCATGCAATTTTAAACAACTTTCTAATTTACTTCTATTATAATTTTTTCTTAATTCTCTTGGCATCTTTTGTTGAAGAGCAGGGACAATTTCTGGAGCACTATATGGTAGCAGTTTTGCAAGAATGTTATTCATTTCTAAGAGCACTAGATGGCAGCACAATTTCCTGCAATGTAGTTCTCCAGACACCTGCCTAGGTTTCTCTTCAACACAGAATATCATGAGCACAACGCAAATAGTATGCTCTGTTTGAATCACTAAAGAGCATTTTTGGGTTTCATATCCCTTTAAAAGTTACAGCCCCGTGGCAATGATTCTTCAGCTGGTTCACTCGTTCCCCAAAACATAACTGCTAAAACTGTATACAAGTTCCTGCCACAGCTTATTTCCTCAGCAATGATTTCCTGCAAAGCCGTCAGATTAGTGCTACCAATTACCTGTAACATTAGTCTGCTAAGTTGTTGTGCTGCTTTGCCCTGATAGCCTCGATGCTGCTGTGTAATAAAGTGTACTTTGTTGTTACCTGTGTTACATCAGTCTTGAATACTCTGTCATGCCTGAAAGGGTTACTTTTGCTGGGAAGCAGGTTACTTCATATACTGTAATAGTGCTGCTATATAGTGCTCTTGTTAATGTATAACATTGTTGCAAAACTGCTGCCATTTAGTGCTGCAGACACGTGCAGCTCCTAAACTCACCTGCTTTTTAACAAAGGATAAAAAGAAAAAAAAGAACATTTAATAATAGATGTAAATTGAAAAGTTGTTTAAAATGTATGTTTTATCTAAATCATGTAAGAACAATGTTGGGTTTTATGTCCCTATAAGTAACCCTAGCCAATCATTGATGTGAATACCTTAACAATAGGGAATTGCGTTGAAACTTGCATATAACACACATTTGGAGGACTACAGGTAAGTCATAGGGGGTTTAAATAACAAAAGAGAGACTGGTAGGAATCCAAATAAGTAACTGTGGAAAAAAGAGAAACTGCACTCCAGAGCGGTGCTGGATGCCAGGAAATGTAATACAACAAAATATGAGAGACAGAACAGAAGCATCCCCTAAGCACTCAGAGGTAGAAAAAAACAACAAATTTACAGAATTACGAAGTCCCCAAAATATAACATTCTCATAAAATATAACCTTTATTAGTGAAACGTTAAAAACATAGGTAAAAACATGTAAAAAGGCTTCCCTGGTGAGTCCAGTGCCCTTTGGGCCAGTTGATTGATATTTATTGATTGTTATTACATGTTTTTTTGACTGTTTTCAGGGATAGAAGCACGGGAACACACAGTCCCTTTTTAAATAATAGCGGTGGGGTGTCACAAAAGTATAAGCAGATTGCCACCCCTTTCTGGCTCCAGTGCGGAGTACTTAATTGTCACAGATAGATTTATGTAAGGGACTTTTTGTGTTTGTGCCACACATTGTATAAGGGTAAATTGATAGTTACCCCTTTTGTGCTTTTTCCTGTGATAGCTATTATATATTGATTGTTTTCTTTTTTTGCTGGGCCCTGGAATCACCAGTATTTTCATTTTTTTCCTTTTTACATGTTTTACCTATGTTTTTAACTCATTAATAAAGGTTATGTTTTATGAGAAAAATTATATGTTACATTTTGGGGACTTCAGAATTCTGTAAAAATTTTTTTTTACCTCTGAGTGCTTAGGGGATACTTCTTTTCTTTCTCTCCCATTTTTTGTATGTCATAGTGGGTGACAGAGAATAGACTATGACCCTGCAAAATATAGATGATGACAACACTATACATGAGGACAACACCACAGAATAATGAAGAGAATGTATGGAACAACCTAAGATCGATCATTTAAAGGGACAGAAAACTCCCTGCAATTAAAGGGTGATTCTGTTGTCTTGCTATGTAGCACATCAGCCAAATCTAAATATTAAAACAAATTAACATGTTATTTACTGTAATTGTTTTCCAATAGGCAAACTCTATTAGTTACCTTATTTGGAGGAGCCAAGGGGCTTGAGTCTGCAGACAACCAGTCTAGCCACAGTCATTAAGTTAGTATGAAGTATAATATGAAGTGCTTTGTTTTGCTTTCTTTTATTTGTTAAGGCAAATTATGGAAATATTTGTACAGGGTTAACCTTATCTTAATAAGAAAAAAAAGGGAATGAGAAAATCTAGAATTTTCAGAGCTTAATTTCATGAATGTTGGTTTATTACCCAGAACTACAGATCAAAGTGTTAACTGTCCCTTTAATCCATGAGCATAAACCAAAACTGTTATTTAATATAAACCTAAATCAGCTGAAACTTTACTTCTGATATGAATTCATAAATATGTTATTGCAGTTATATTTGATATTATTTATGTTAATCAGATGAGCCCATACGTTTTGGTTGGCGTTTTATAGTCACAAATGTTTCTGATAAATAAATCGTGAAACATGTTCTTACGTGTCAGCATTAATGCTTGACCAATCAGGAAATAGTTTACTACAATTATCTGTTTGTTTTCTATGTATTTATTTATTGAAGTAAGAATAAATAAACAAAACAGAACAGATGCCTCAATCACAGTTACATAGACACGGATAATCTAGGACAACATGAAAGTACAAGAATATTTGTTTAAACAAAATATTCCAAAATATGTCTCATAAGGAAAATAATGCCTGTGACCAATATAATAAAACAAACCTCACATTTTAAACAACATTCCAATTTACTTCTATTATCTAATTTGCTTCATTCTTTAGATGTCCTTTGTTGAAGAAATAGCAATGCACATGGGTGAGCCAATCACACAAGGCATCTAAGCGCAGCCACCAATCAGTAGCTACTGAGCCTATTTAGATATGCTATTCAGCAAAGAATATCAAGAGAAGGAAGCAAATTAGATAATTGAAGTAAATTGGAAAGCTGTTTAAAATTGCATGCTCTTTCTAAATCATGAAGGAAAAAAAATTGGATTTCATGTCCCTTTAAAGACATCAATGGCATAGATAGCAAAATATTCAACTGTTTCAATACAAATATTACATATTACAGTACAGCAAACTAGGAATAATAGCATTATCTGTGGGCATGCTTAAAATCAGGCTGTTACTGTAAAAAACAAAAAACAACAGATTAGTTATACCTCTCAACTAACATTCACCTAGATTGCAAGTTTTGCGCTATAGAGGGTATTTAACGTGCGCAACAAAAGTTGTGTTATTTCACCCTCCATAGCGCTGCCATTACAAGTTTTAGAAAAGCCGGCTTGTGCCTGCAATATGGTTGCATTGAGCACAAAATCCAAGTGCTGCTTTGACATGCTTGTGCACACTTTCCCCATAGACATAAAAAAAAAAACACCTGCGATCCCAGAATGAAAAGTGCCATAACGCAACCCCTTTGATGTCTATGGGGAAAAAAGTTAAGTTTCAACCTAACACCCTAACATAAACCCTACGTCTAAACACCCCTAATCTGCTGCCCCTGACATCGCCAACACCTAAATAATGTTATTAACCCCTAATCTGCTGCTCCCGATATCGCCGCCACCAAAATAAATCTATTAACCCCTAATCTGTCGCTACCCGATATCGCCGCCACTATACTAAAGTTATTAACCTTTATTCCCTCGCATCGCAACATCGGCCACACTATAATAAAGATATTAGGTGGCGGAGTTAACCGCCAATCTAAGCGGCAGCACGAGAAAAGAGCTCCGCAAGAACATTACCTAAAAACACTTATAATTAGTCTTTATCCTCACAGAAACTGGGTTCCATTGCCCTGTCTGATACTTTTTGACGGGTGAACACTTTTGAGCTGGCACAGCCCGTTGGAGCACATTGCAGCTGAATGTGGCTGACTTTGGCTGCCTACCAGAGATAAGTGCTCAAGGCACCCAGGCTGTACCGCACAACTGACAGTAACACAGGCAGTCTGGGTACACCCTAACAGTCCAGGAGGGTCGGCGCTCCGCTCCGGAGCAATTGCAGCTGTAGGACAAATAACTCTCAGACCTGAACAGGAGGGGGATCTCTTCTCAAACACGACTGCCACTGACCTACATCTCCCCATAAGCTAAGAAAACCTGACCTACTATCGTTCTGGTCCTCAGCCATCCATTGATCCCTCAGCATCAACACTCTGATTGCGGGAAGGCTCTCCCGTGAAAATCTCCACGGCCGCTTACCGAGGCTTGAGAGAAGGACCGGTGAAACATCTGCGCCAGCGGAGTGGTGCGAACGACCGCCATCTTCTTTCTGGGAGCAGCTAGAGCAGCATTCTATTGATTACCGATCCGGAGGGTCAGGGCTCCGCTCCGGATTTGGTACCTGCTAAAGACAGACAGTTCATCAGTCGGGAGGCTCCTGGTTCCAGCGGCTAGCCCAGCTCTGCATCCAGCATTATATACAAGCGACAGGAAGCCGAGACAGAGGTGATACTACCACACGAACACAAAGTTAAAGTACGGGGAGTGATCTCTCCCCCCTTTTTTCATATATACTCCCCTAGGGATTAGAATAAGCCACCACAGGGCACTTTATTAACAACGTCACACTGTGGCAATAAGAGCGGCAAAGTGGGAGCTGAAGTTTTCTGAACTTGTCCGTATAAGCATTCATTACCTGGGGGTCTGTACAGATACGGTCATAGGACCTGGACATCTCCTTGTGGGCCATTAGACACCTAAGCTGTAATCCACGCACACCAGTGGCCTCATGTACTATATCATATAGCCCCATACCTGTAAGCGGCCTAAACTCCAGTCAATGCCATCTAATCTCCTATACAAAAGCATTAAGTACTTTCAGGCACTTCTTTAGTACTATTTCTCCCCTCTCCTACACTCTTCTAAGAAGGGGGTGACAAGTCTCTGTTCTTCCTTTCCAATTGGCCTATTTTGCCCACGGGTCATATCCCATCTCCTTTTCCCTTACATAGCTCAAAATGAGCACTTCCCCAGGAGAGAGACCTCTTTTATTACCATCAGATAGATCTACAAGCAAGAAACTGCCTCTATCAAGCATCTACCCTCTATAGTGGCTGGGACCTGCATAATTTGAGGGAGCCCCACTCTCTCTCCCCCTCATTGTGCCTGGCTGTTGAGCATCTCAATTTAGATACAGATGGGAGACACCAAAGACACAGTAGATTTTCCAGGGTGCAGTATAACTACATCTAATCAGGACTGCAACACACTGAGATCTCGTTACACCAAGAGCAGGCTTTGGAGCAACAAGTGGTATACTGTAGCCCAACCATTAATACCCTGTGCACTAGGCCTGACCGGAGCCAGCCTTGCCTGTCTGAAGGTGACAACATCCATTTGGGCGCACGGCTGAACCTTTGCCCCCCTGCCACCGGGAACCCTTGGGTTATATGACTCTACTTTCTCAAGAAATGTGGTGCTAATTGTGCTGATGGTGGGGGGGGGGGGAGAGCCACAAGCCACTGAGTTTTCTTTTGTTTTATTATGTGTGTGTTTCCCACTGGCTCACTCTCTTATTCTGTTTGATTGGAACCTACTCCATTACCACTATCTGGTGTTTTGGGGTGTGGTGAAGGTCCTGTTTCAATGACGCAACCTAACAAGAGACGGCCCAAATTGTCAGCTGTGGGGCCTAAAAGGACAGTGGCAGATCATTTTAGTCCCGTACCTCTCTCCACACTAGAGGACTCCAAGGACAGTCTAACCATGTCTCAATCTGCAACTGATACCATCGCCACAACCTTCCAAGCACTACAAAATGCGGCTCAACCAAATGTGACCCCTGCCAAATCCTTATTAGAGGCACATCACTCCTCTTTCCAAACCCAAATCACTGCCTCTCTAGCCAATTTGCGGAGAGACCTTACCTCTACTTCAGAACGGCTGGATACTGTGGAAAGGAAACAAGAGGATATGGCATTAGAACAGGCCAATGTCTTACCATATGCTCAAAATCTAGCGGAGCAACTAACCATTCTGGAAGATAAAATGGTGGATATGGAAGACCGCTCCCGCCTTAATAATCTGCGGTTGCGGGGAATCCTGGAAAGTGTGGCCCCTGGTGACATGCCAGCGTTTCTAATGGAGTATTTTGGATGCTTGGCTCCTCCTTCCAACTCAAATGAAGGCCTTATCGATAGGGCCCACAGGGCTTTGTGCCCCAGAAGTTTGTCATCTGATAAGCCTAGGTACGTCATTGTGAGATTGCATTTCTCCACGTATAAAGAGAGGCTGGTGAGAGCATCTCTCTCTAAACCTACCCTTCCTGCTCAGTTTCAGAACATTGATGTATTTGCGGATCTCTCCTTCAGTACACTCCAACAGCGGAAATCATTTGGGGACTTTACAAAGTTTCTCAGGGCCCGCAACATCAAATATCGTTGTGGACACCCGACCAGGCTCATAGTCCTTAAAGACAATCAGCAGTATACCATCACTACTCTGGACCAGAGCCAGGGTCTCATGAAACTATGGGACTCTCAGGTACCACCACATAGCTCCTCACAGACTCCACTAGATCCATCAGTCCCACACTGGGTCCCACCTCCACTGGGGGCCTCTAAGGCTTCTGATGGCACAAGTCCAGCACGGAAAGAAGGAGATGGCTGAATGAGTGACGATGCCAAGGGTAACATGTCTGCTAACTGTTCTATATACCCTGTTTATCTTAATAGAGTGTAAGATACCCACAACTATATGATTTCCATATTTCCTGTGTTACTGTTATGCTGAGACGGGGTGTGTGTGTTTTTTTTTTTTTGCTCTTAGAACTACTTTCTCATAGACCAGGTCTCTCTTCCACTATGTATGTTAAATTAGGCCCTGGATCTATGAATAGATATTCTGTAGTAGAGCACCTATGCCCCTACTGCCTTAGTTCTATGGCCACTAGCGGTTATGGGCGTACTGACCCTTCAAACTCACCTAACCCCATACATTGAGTGATGCTATTTCTCTCACACTCTAATTCATTGACCCAGTACTTCTACTCTAAGACCCTTATATATCTACATCCCTTACTGGGCCTTGTACACGTATTGGCCGCACCCCTGGCCACACCAGGACTAGGGGAAATGGCAAGAATTGTTGGTTATCCCTTTAGTTTCATCAACCAATGTTTATACTGTCCTAGCATGTTCATGTACCAGCATTATTTTACTAATATATATTTACTGTTTGACTGTTATTGTGCTAAAGTTTACTTGTTTTTCAGGCCATACTTATGTATCAGCATTTTTTTTTACTGATATACATCTACTGTTCTATTGTTTTTGTGCTCTGTGAGCCGAGTTATATGCAGATAAAATGCTACTTACTTCTATGCCTATGATTGCTCCACTCTTCCAATTGTTGATATATTGACCCCCATGTACTTCTCAATAGAACATGTCCTTTTCTTTATAATTTCCTGCTGTGTTTTATGGGAGTCTCATGTGGTCCGGTCTGGTTTTCTTTTAATTGTTTGTTTTATCTGTCTGGTTTATCTGGTGTTTGTGTGTCTCGTGTGTTTGTTTGTTTTTTGTTTTTTTTCTTCTGTCCTTCTAATTTGTTTTGTGGTCCAACGGCTTTCCCCCCCTTGTTTATTTGCTGTTGTTACTTAGCTTCTGCCATCATCTAACTACCAACTCTTGTTGGTTTCTGTTCTCCCCCCCCCCCCTTCAAAGTACTCTGAATAACATTTCGGAGGCTACCAATGCAGTTTATCTTCCTCAAGTACCGCACAATCTTACCAAATAATGCACAAATATGATTTTCTTCAGACTCTCGCTGAGTGACTTCTGACTCTTTCTTCCTCTCTGGCTTTTCTCTCTCCTCCCTTCTTCCTTTCCTTTTTTTTTTTTTCCCCTTTAGTAGCCTCATATAGAACCCTCTTGCAATGCCATACAATTGTATTACTCAAAATATTAGGGGGCGGAATTCTCCCACCAAGCGTAGTGTTTTCCTGCGGTCTCTTTTTAAAAGTAGGGCCCACCTGTTTTACAAGAAACCCACTGGTTAAGGGGTACCAAAATTCCCATCCAATCCAAGTTGTTCCCAGTCGTGGAGGCGGCAAGCTTTTCTCAAAAATCAAGAGGGGCTGCTATCCTTATCCACAAAGATATTGCTTATGAAAACATTCATCTTGAAGCCGACCCACAAGGTAGATACCTTATCCTCATTTGCCGACTTGATGGAGTTGTTTATACTCTGGCTTCGTATTATGACCCTAACAAACAGCACATTCGAGTGTTATGAAAATTCCTGAATAAACTGGAGTGCATGCGCCAAGGTTTTCTTCTCATTGCAGGGGATTTCAACACTGTTTGGTATCCCTAGCTTGACAAGAAATCTAATAAATCCCTTAAATCTGATAACGCTTTGGCCGATCTTTCGCACAAATTCAAGAGTCTCATGTGCCAGTTTAATCTGTTCGATATTTGGGGTGCTCTCAACGCGTCCTCACGTGACTATATCTACTTTTTGTCGGTCCACCGCTCCTACTCGTGAATAGATTTCTTCTTTTGTGAACCGAGACTTTTAGATTGTGTATCCAGGTCATAGATTCCTCAGTGTCCTTGGTCAGATCATGACCCCGTCCATATCACTTTAAAATCACCACTGGAACTACAATGTTCCCCAACATGGCGACTCCCATCGACCATCTTCTACGATCCGAATACTGTTGTTTCCATTGCTAGAGATTTGGCAGAGTTTTTTGAGGTAAATGATACTGGTGCGGTAGATGATTTCACTTTATGGACCTCGTTGTAGGTCTACATACGGGGATCCTTTATCAAAATAGCGGAGGCACAAAAGAAACGCAAAGGGGAGACTCTAGCTCAACTGCTGGTGAATCTTCGTAAATTGTCCACTGTGCATAAAACTGACCCTACGCCTCAACTTTCTAGGCAGCTAGTGGACCTTAAGTTAAGGATAGTCCAGCTGGAAACTGAACGAACAGCTGACAGACTTCTCAGGCTTAAGGAGATATATTACTATAAGGGCAATAAAGCCGATAGGCTTTTAGCCAATAAACTACAACAATGGACAGCATCGGCCCATATTCACTCTCTGCGAGTAAAGGGCCAACATATCACCAACCCAAGAGATATAGGTACAGCTTTTGCTCACTATTATTCATCTCTCTACAATCTGGCACAAGATAATGCAACCCCCTCCCCAGCTCCTGATACCAAAAATGACTTCTTTGCCAACCTTAATCTTCCCTCTGTTTCTCTGAAACAGATAGAGTCTCTACAAGACCCAATCTCCACCTCTGAGGTTAAGATGGCTATTCGATCCCTCAAGGCCTTTAACTCTCCAGGGCCGGACGACTTTTCGGATCTCTTTTATAAAATTTCAAAAACAGCTTACACCTTTTCTACTATGATTTTTCATCTTAGCAAGCTCCCACGGCACCTTCCCTGACGAATTTCTACAGACAACCATTATCACACTTCCCAAACAAGGGAAAGATCCCACTGAATGCACAAGCTACAGGCCAATCTCACTATTAAATCTCGATGTTAAGCTTTACGCCAAAATTTTGGCCTCAAGCTTTAACCTTCTCCTGCCATTCTTAATTAATAGTGATCAAGTGGGTTTTACGGTGGGACGTCAGGGACCCGATAATACTAGAAGGTTATTGAATATCTATTTCGAGACCCATAGACTGAGCCTATCCTGTGTTACCCTGTTTTTGGACGCTGAAAAGGCCTTCAACAGGGTGAACTGGGATTATATGTGTCAGGATTTCCTCTGGCCCCTCCCCCTTTACCTTTATAGGGACTCACTCAGCTGCAAACAAGTGCTTATTTGTTTGTTAACCTAACTGAAGCTGAGCCAGAGCAAGTTTTGTGATTTCTCTTCTCTAACCTTTTGGATTACAATAGCTGCAGTAATTCTTTGCAATATTCCCTACTGGAGGATTTTTTCTATACAGCGTTCCTCTGTTAAATTGTACATTTTGTAGCAAGCTGCTACCTACGATAATATCTTTCACACAGCAGTAACAGGAGAGCGGCTAACTGAACAGCGAACTGACCTTCTTTCATGCTGATAAGCTGTTTGCAGCCGTCTTCATTACCGCACAGTATACACTCGCAACAGAGTATATATGTACTCAGTCACATGACCGCAGCTCTCAACCTCCACTGAGAACAGCTGTTTGTTCCGTTACTCACTGAGACACAGGGAAGCCGAACGGGCAGACGGTTAGGAGCAGCTCTCTTGCAAATATACTTAACAGGTTTACTGAACTGTTTGTTCCTGTTGCGGATCTCAAACCTCATCACTATCTCTACTGACTCTGCATAAGAGGATATTATTCCACCTCTATTCTGCTGACACTGCTTAATGTATCATCGCACTCCGTAACCAATCCTTAAAGGGACATACAATTTAAAGAGAATTTGGTTAATGAGAACTGCTTACCTACATAGTATCGTCACTACTGATATTTAGAAAAGGTCTTTCACTCTGTCCAACTATAGCAGTAATTGTGGCTCGTAGTTGTTTTCTACAATCACAACTAAAATCACTCTCTGCCAATATCTGTATTGCCTATCTTCATTAGGAATACAGAGGTACTAGTGAAACAAACCAATCTTAAATCTACAGCTGTGTTCCAAACCTACAGTAATCATTACAATATGTTCGCTGTCCTCCGACGGTTTGGATTCCCTGCCTGGTTCATTACCTCCGTAGTGGCCTTGTATTCTAACCCTTCTGCAACAGTTAAGGGACTGGGATTTTGCTCTGAACCGTTCTCAATCAACAATGGAACCAGACAGGGGTGCCCTTTGTCACCCCTAATATTCACTCTCATCATGGAACCATTAGCTACAGCCATTCGATCCTCTCCCCAAATAGTAGACGTTGAACTACATCACACAACCCAGACCACAGCCCTGTTTGCAGATGACCTGACGTTACTGATTTCAGACCCTGTCGCCTCCCTGCCCCACTTCTTCTCTCTGCTTGAGAGATTTACATTAGTCAGCTATTACAAACGTAATGTTTCTAAAACAGAAGCGTATGCCATCCATATACCTGAGAACACCCTCTCAAGAGTGCGTATAAATTCCAGTGGTCCACATCACACATTAAACATCTGGGTATCTACCTGTCGCACTATATTTTAACCATTATTACCATGAACTTCTCTCCTCTATTGTCCGATATTGCAGCGTCCACGGAGGCATGGAATATTCCATTGCTATCCTGGGTGGGGTGAATAGAGGCCTTCAAGATGAGTCTCCTCCCCAGATTGACCTATCTATTAAGATCTTTACCTATCTACGCAAAGTAGATAGGCAGAGATAGAACAGGCTTCACTCCCGCCAAGATACTCCTTGGGGGATTTGATTTGGCTCCCTAAACACTCCAGACCACAAGCTCTACTATTAAATCCCATTATAGCTTTGAACCTGAAATTCTGGGATCCATAATTTGTCTACCATTGCTCCACATTCATCTCCATCCCAAAAGATAAAGAGGCTGATTCTTGCATTACCAGATACTCACCCATCTCTCTGGTCTGACTTAGGCATTACTAATATTGTAGCCCTCTATGAAGGTAACCATCTAATCACGTACCAAACCTTTTTCCAGAGATTTAACCCGCCTTAACTCCTCCACTTTGAATATAGTATAGTATGGATATTTTGCATCCCCCACTTTTCTATAAGTCTCCACCGGTAAAACATTTTATTATAGATTAAGGTTTTTTATTTTGGGGTGTTTTTTTTTTTAAACAGGGTATTAGAATAGCAATAATTTTCATTATTTTTGATAATTTCGTTTGTTATTTTGGTGTAAGGCATCTTAGGATTTATTTCACAGGTAAGTTTGTATTTATTTTGACTAGGTAGTTAGTAAATAGTTAATAACTATTTATTAACTAGTCTACCTAGTTAAAATAAATACAAACTTAACTGTGAAATAAAAATAAACCCTAAGCTAGCTGCAATATAACTATTAGTTATATTGTAGCTAGCTTAGGTTTTATTTTACAGGTAAGTATGTATTTAGTTTTAAATAGATATTATTTAGTTAATAATTGTAACTTTAATTTAGCTCTATTTTAATTATGTTAAAGTTAGGGGGTGTTAGGGCTAGGGTTAGGTTTAGGGATAGAGTTAGGTAGGGGTTAATATTTTAATTTAGGTTGTTGCGATGTGGGGGCTGGCATTTTAGGGGTTAATAGGTTTATTTAATGTTGGGGAGCAGCAGAATAGGGGTTAATATCTTTATTATAGTGTGGGCGATGTTGGGGTGTGGGGGAATAGGGGTTAATAACTTTAGTATAGTGGCGACGATGTTGGGGAGTGGCAGAATAGGGGTTAATAAATTTTATTAGTGGCAGCGATGTCGGGAGTGGCAGATTAGGGGTTAATAGCTTTAAAATAGTGTTTTGCGATGCGGGAGGGCCTCAGTTTAGGGGTTAATAGGTAGTTTATGGGTGTTAGTGTACTTTGTAACACTTTAGTTATGAGTTTTATGTAACAGTTTTGTTGCGTAAAACTCATAACTACTGGTCTCAGATGGCGGTACGGATCGTGTTGGTATAGGCTGTAACACAAGCTTTTTAGCCTAACCGCAAAACTGGTAATGACACCACTATAGAAGTCCCATGAAAAAACGTAATTTATTTGAGTGCGGGACTGACGTTACGTTACAGGCTTGCGGTACAGCTATACCAACCAGCAAGTTTCTATCAACACATGAGAGTGCTGCCACACTTGTGAGTATTACTGCTTCACACAAATTATTTGCCTATATTGGAGTTATCAACAGTATTGCACTAGGAGGCACCTTCTTTGTTCTTAATTTTTTAGATGGGTCAACTAACATTGTGCCGTAGAGGAGCCACAGCAAAAAACAAAGAGCTATGTAATGAAAGTAGTAAAATAGATTGTATAAAGTCTGATAGCTACCATGTTTTATTAGCTCTGCTAACCTTGCATCAAAAAAATTAATTCTCTCTGATCCAAATTATAGTAAGGACATACTACATCTCTCATTAAAGGGATACTGAACCCAAATATTTTCTTCCGTGATTCAGATAGGGCATGCAATTTTAAGCAGCTTTAGTCAGTGTATCCTACAAAACTGAAAATAACTAAAAAGTGGGGAGCTCCTTTAGAAAAGGATGAATGCCATATCGTGTCTAAAAAGGATTTAATAGTACATAAATCAACACATATACATTAGCATAAATTCCCTAAAGGTAACACATACACACATAAAAGCATTAGCATAAATTCCCTGAAGGTACCTTGGGTAAACAAGTATAATAAAACAAAATAACGTGCCGGCACTTTAAAGTTCAGTCCAAAGTACTAAAAGTACCGGCACGTTATTTTGTTTTATTATACTGTACTTGTTTACACAAGGTACCTTTAGGGAATTTATGCTAATGCATTTATGTGTGTATGTGTTACCTTTCAGCATTTTATTCTAATGTATATGTGTTAATATTTGTACTATTAAATCCTTTTTAGATATGATATGTCATTCATCCTTTTCTAAAGGAGCTCCCCACTTTTTAGTTTTTTTCTGTTACTCCTCATACACTTTTTTTGGCACTAGAGTGTTTTAGGGGTAGTTTTGGCATTTTAGCTCCCTCTACATCCTGGTACATTTCCCTACTTTCGCTTATCCTACAAAACTGCTTCAGGTTCTCTGTTAAAAGGCTATTATGGTAAAAAAAAAAAAAATACATTATCTCTGTGGCTACCAAGCAGTATTCCAACTATGTGTTTAACACTTTTGCAAGGGTTAAACACATATCATTGCAGGTCCACTAATAAATTAGAACATGTAATTTGTCCACTGTAATGACCCTTTAAAATAGTTTAATGTGATTGTCCCTGAGATGTCCAGTAAAGATTTGTTCATCATAATTATAAAGGTAGTAAAAGTATCCACTAACCTTATAAAGCTATGAGATAGTTAGATACAGTATTATCATAGTTACAATGTAAATTGAATCTGAATATTGCAGTGCAAAACAGCACCAGAAGAGGGAGACATTTCCCAGTTAAAACACATATAGCTGAAAATGCTTTGGGGATAGCTACGGAGTCGCGTATATTACCTGAATTAACAAAATCATTGAGGAGATGCCCAGTTTGTGTTCTCAAGTATGGAATTGGCATGTAAATGTCAGGCAGGGAAGGGCACAGTACAGAGCTGGCACAGACTTGCAACTGCCAAATGCCAGATATTTGTTCAAAGCTTTGGCTCACAACAAAATAATTCCAGTTGGCTTTATAAGTCATATAACGTTTCTTAGGTGCTAAATACAATAATAAGTAGAGGTGGGTTTAGTAAAGTGAGTAATGAAAGAATAGGAGTTATTTAAAAGAAGGACTAAAAGAAAACGATTTAGCTCAGTATTAATGAAAGAAAATGGGCTCCCTTTAGCAAGAAATTTACAGAGTATGTACTTATTAATTTCTGGAAGCAATTCACTAAGATTTGTTACCTCCTTGCTTAAAGGTACAGTGCGCTTTAATATAGCTTTATTCTTAATGTGTTCAGTGACTTGTTATACCAGCTGCAGAGTATCAAATTATGGGCAACTGGTCCTTTATGTTTTTTTTTTATATACAAGATATAGCTGTCTTTACTAACCAAAACCACAACCCAAGAAAATGGGCTGAACCTGCAGGGAGATTAGACCTCATTGTCTTATTTCTCTATAGTTACACAAAAATTCTCTACAGCTTATCTCTCACTTTATTCACACTGAAACCAATAATCAGGGACTGATGATCAAAAGATCATCATAATAGCGCTATGTTCTAAATGTATCTACATCACAATGAAAATTGCAGGTGAAAAGTTCTAAAGGGATTGGATGCGTGTGTGATGTAGTCTCACAAAAAGGTGTTGCTACACTTCACTGTGGGATGTGAGAGTTCTCTGCCAGTAGTGGAATATTCTATACTGCAGCATTGCTGTGTGCAGTGATAGTTGCTGAAAGTTCTTTGGAGTCAGGATTGCAGATACATGAAATATGCATTATATTAGCCAAAATGTTGCTTGATTTGTTCATTTATTTTCATTGTGAATGAAACTGGTAATCAAAACAAAACTGACAAAAACAATGGTCACATTTTGATAACTCCGCTTCTTTTCTTCTTCTTTCTTCTCGCTAAATTCAATAACTTCCTTGACAATTTCCCATACTTTCAGGGGCGGACTGACACCAATCAGGGCCCTGGGCAAAAATTAGGGAAGGGCCCCCACTCTCTCACACTGACCCAAATGTATTCAAATGTATGCACATGAGCATTGTAACCTCCCTGCCCTGCCCCCACTAGGCCCCCCAACCTCTATGGCCAGGACCCCCAATATCAGGGGCCATATAGAGGGCCCTCAGCCCCCAGGGCCAGACCCCACATTCTATGGCCCTCACAGCAACAGACCCCGACAAGCCCCCCAACACACTCTAGGCCCCCTGAGCAACAAACCCCACATCCAGGCACAAGACCCCCACTCTGGGGCCAGGGCCCCCCCTAAACTCACTCTTAACTGCTTTATTATTGATAGGGCAGCTATCAACCCCAACTTAAAGGGACACTGAACCCAAATTTTTTCTTTCGTGATTCAGATAGAGCATGCAATTTTAAGCAACTTTCTAATGTACTCCTATTATCAAATTTTCTTCATTTTCTTGGTATGTTTATTTGAACAGCAAGAATGTAAGTTTAGATGCTGGCCCATTTTTGGTGAACAACCTGGGTTGTCCTTGATGATTGGACAGCACCAATAAACAAGTGCTGTCCATGGTCCTGAACCAACAATTTGCTGGCTCCTTTGCTTAGATGCCTTCTTTTTCAAATAAAGATAGCAAGAGAACGATGAAAAATTGATAATAGGAGTAAATTAGAAAGTTGCTTAAAATTGCATGCTCTATCTGAATCATGAAAGAAAACATTTGTGTTCAGTGTCCCTTTAAGCAGCACATCAGGAGTCATGGAGATGCCATTTGTGGGCCCCCTTACCTGCTGGGCCCTCGGTCCAGGTCCTATTTGCCCGGCTGGTCAGTCCACCCCTGCATACTTTCTTCAGTGCATCAGACTTGATACATTCATTTTGAGAACCAGTACCTTTTTGAAGGTACCATTTATTATGTATACAGTTGAATGCATTACATTTTCTGTTTCTATAGTATGATGATGTGCTGGACAAATATCCAACTGTATATACCTCCCATTACCAGATATAACCTCTTTTTTCAGGATCCATATCTCTGTGAAGCCAAAGACCAATACCCCATATTTGAGTGAGATTCTTCAGTTTTGGTTATTTTTTGGTGGTCTTCAAACTCTCAGGTAATACATTGTGAATGTATGTGCATTTATATTTGTACAAATGCACCCAATTGTATATTTTTTCTTAATTGTGTTTAATAAAAATAATAATAAAAATAAATAAAAAATTTACCCTTTAATTTCCAAGACTATATATAAAGTAGAAAATATACTAACTATTCTTTTGACCTGGTTAATTATGGTTATACACTGCATGCTTGTAGGGCATGTAATTTACAAATTATACTATCAAATTATAATGTGCACAGGAGAAATTTTGGTTTGTCTGAAATTTTCAGATCATAATTTTTCGTTCATTGGCACGTTGGGATTGGCTGAATATTTTAATAAGAAATTAGTTCGACACTCATTAAAGCCTATGGGAAGCCCTCAAAACACTCCTTTTAGCTGCATAATTACATTGCTAGCAAATGCAAACTATCCACAGATTCACTGCTTACACAAAAACATTCAAGAACTGGAACAAATTTACAAAGAGAATTCAAACAATAAATTGTAATTAAAAGCACCACTACAACCTTTCCATACCATTTTTTCTTTTCAATCAACTCTCTCATTTTTTTTTAATTCCTTATGCTCAAGTACCCACATCCCTCACTCACTGACACACCTGTTCCATAAAAGGTTAGTAGTTAATAGTTTTCCTTCGAAACTCAACTCAGAGAAGGGCATGAACAGAAGAGGCAGCAGCAGGAAGCAGAGTAACCAAACTAAGCTGCTGATAATAATAATATAGTACATAAACCCCAAAAATACACCTCCAGGGAAGGAGGACAAACATGTGTTTAGAGTCCCTTGGACACAGTGGCCAGCAGATCCTGGAGGATTAGGCATTGACGTAAGATGGCCATCTACAACAGAGCAGGCAGTGGCGGCATCAGGCAGCAGAGTTACTGAACTAGGTAGGTAGGCCTGACAGTACATAAACCTAAAAAAAAACTAGAACTAGATAATTAGGCCTGATAGTAAATAGACCTCAAAAATACACTTCCAGGCAGGAGAGGAGGACAATTAAGTGCTCAGAGCCCCTTGGACAAAGTGGCCATTGGATTTGACATTGACATTAGATGACTACCACAGAGCAGGGAGGGCAGGAGCAGGAGTGTCAGCAGAGTTACTGAAGTAGTCCTCTTGATTATACTACACCAACCCCATAAATACACCTAGGAAAGTGAAAAGTGGAGTGAAAGTAGTATGGGTAACAGGAAATAAAGTCCTCACCATCCTACAAACCTGCTCCTTAAACACATTTTAAGTTATCCTTGTAGACTCAGATCTGTTTACAAAGTCCTTCTGAAAGTCCTTTAGCATGAGCAAGATCAGTATCTCTCAGAATCCCAACTTAAAAAGAAGGGAGCGATCTACTTTAAAAATGATGCTTTGGTGAAGGGAGGGAACTTCGGAGGGATGCACAACGATGTGGAATGTGCATCAGTACTGCAGTCTTGTCCGTTTCCTTTTCCTAACTTACGTGTACTACACGTATTGGTAAAACATCATATCTGACTTCCAGACCGGCCTCCAGCATGATGTTGTGATCATGAACTACTGGCTCATAGGTATGGCCTGAAACAAATGGAAGAATCCAAGACCAAGTGAACAAAGAGGTGCACACTGCTCCTAACTGTTCCCAAATTATTTTTTATTGGCTGATGACCACCCCAGAGCAGGAGCAGCAGTGGGCAGCAGCTTTTCAGAAGCTGGCACAATTATTCCTTAGTCTGCTGTTACGAAATTCCACTTAAACAAAAACATAACATTTTGGTGCAGAAGGATTGCAAGCCACTTCCACAGCAGTGTTAAAAGCAGTCACCTTTTTAGGCACCTTTTTGGGCACCCGAGTCTTGCCTGCCCCACCAAGGAGCAACCTCAACCTAAAGTCTGGGGTGGGTATACAGCAGGGAAACCGGTACTGGCTTTGTTTGTGTGTGGGTCAGCCGGTACTCAACAGAGTGTAACAGAGGGAGACAGTTTGGCCATGGAACTTAAGGACACTGGAACTTGTGGAACAGCAATTGTTTGGGAGCCGGCCGTAGCAAACTTGTTTGGGACTTTGCATTATGTGGCTATCCCTGCGCCCAGGGCGCAGGGTATAAACACCAGCAGCAACCCCCCAGGATGCCCCAAGCTCAGGAGAGATGGGATAACCTCTCCCAGCAACCGAGAAGTGGAGGGCCACCGTCGGAAAGCCCCAGGCCGACCCGTTAAGGGTCTAGCTGGGTCTGCCGAACTGGAGGGGGGGAGATGTCATGGATACCAGATGGCTAAGGCTACCCCCCAACCCCATACAACCTCACCCCTGTTGTTTCTCAGTGGTTTTGGGCTCCTCAGAGCAACCACAATCTCTGGAAGCTTTTGGATGCATGGTTTTGTGTTCCTGTTTAACCTGAATGCTAGGCTGTCTAGTTATCCAGCTAAAATTACTTTCCTGAGCTACATAGCAGCCTGTTCTAGGCAGAGGAAGGACACGCTGGAAGAGCTACCTAGCCTGGGTAGCTGGAGTCTGCCACAGAGGCATCAGGGGTGGCTAAAGGCTGTGGTCACTTGTCAGCTACATAGCTGCAATCGGCAGGGAGGAAGCAGGACCCCTTTTGGCGGAGCTACCCAGTCGGGGTAGTCGGGGGTATCCATCACAGTGGTTCCTGGTGGCATACTAAGTAGTGAGGTAGCAGCACTTGTCAGGAGGATGAAGGAGTAGCTGAAAGATCACATGTGGCATTCAAAACTCTTGCATCCAGAAGTAAAATGGTTTGAAAGGGTAATTCAATTATTATGACCATAAAATTAAGGAAAGTAGCTGATTAAGTATGTACATTTTTATCAAACAGAGTTGTATTTAGCTGTAATACTATTTGGCAGGCTTAGAACTCTATAATGAAATCAAATCAGATAAATGCAAATGGGCAGTGAGCAATGGAGAACTTATCTATAGGGACATGTATTGGAACTGCATACTAATCATAGGCCTGTGAAAACTTTACTAAATAACTACAAACAGACTGGGTCAAGCAAGAAAACTGCATTGCTAGATGGTCAGCTAGACTACTCTCTTTGACATATGAGTACAGACCAGGAAATTAAAATGTGATAGCTTATTGCCTGTCTAACATGCAATGTCTGTCCTGCTGCTACAAGACAACCTTCCACCCGGCTGCTGATATAACATTTAGAGGAAATTGTGAAAGTGGCGGAATTGGCAGTAGTAGAACTGATGGTGGCACCTGGGATGAACACTAGTACAGGTGATTTTGGGAGTAGACTAAAGAGTTGACGAGTACATGGTGGCTGCTTGCTTGGTAACCTCAGACCCCCTCACTATAATATTACTAGGCTTGGAGTCAAACAATGTAAATTCAGCAACTACACCTTCAATTCCCCTCTTTGTCCACTTTAATTTTATGTAAATGTACTGGTACCGGTTGGCCCTGCCTATCTCCTACCCCTGGTGGACATGGGATTGCCTGCTACAGCAGATGCTGTAGATGACCCTGCTGCGGTAGCCACAAGTGCAGCTATTCCTGTAGATACTTGAGCTGGAGGAGCAGACATTGGGGACAATGGCCTTCAAAATCATATGACATCGTAAAATATAGCCAGTGATTGTCCCACTTATGCTCATTAGACAAGTAGAAGCAGAGATGGACTCTGCACTGGTAGTGAGGGACAGTGCTGGAACTACTGGTGGTGGCGGAGGTGGTGGCAGGCTGAAATATAGTACACCATGGCAGACTAAAAATGTTCTAGTAGCATAATAAAATGATATAAGGATTTTTTCAGCTGGTGCCCCTACTGCAATAGCAATTATGGTTTCAGTTAGATGAGTCGTACCCCGTCCTACAATATATGTAACACTAATAGTACATTAGTGACAGTATAGGCAACATATGTCTACTGTGTGCGATATAGCCATACACAGAGAAATGGAGCCAAATAAAGACAAACTTTTTTACTGAATCTGTGATATTGTCTTTTCATATTGGGAAGGAGCCGGTAACCTGCAATATACACTGTGAGTAGATATTCACCTTTGTATGGTGTATTGTCTGATATTTCAGCACCACTATTTTGCACCTAGAGTTATACAACCGAGGAAGGAAAGGAAGATACCAACGACTGATACAAGCTGAACCAGCGCCTCCAGCTAGCACACCTGATCTATTCACACAGACCTTGGGAGAGACTGTGGGACGGCTGCGGTTCACCAGAAGGGGAAAGTATTAATACATATTATACACCTGTTTGCATGTAGCACCTGGAATGAGCATTTACAACTGAGAGTTCAATAATACATGCACTGTCCTGAACAAGTTAGGAACTTAGCGTGCATGGAGGCTCATCGCCTATTAAAAGCCATTTACTATTGTGCAATCTTGTTTAAGGGTCTCTTAGAAAGATACTAAGCAGAAGGGAAGGGTGGTTAAGATCCATCATTTTGTGTACAGATCAAACCAAAATGGACCCAGGCCTTCAAGAAACAAGATAAAGAAATATAGTTTAAAAGAACCCCTGTGAAAGTTGTCAAATGCCCACATAGCAATAGAATAACAATGCACAGACTGGCCATCCAGATAACCTAAAAAATGTGAAAGCCACAATTATGTCATCTCCTATAAAAACACAATTTTAATAATCAAGACAGTTCGAGTGAGAAATACAATCATAGGGGTGCAACAAATAGAGAGTTTACGAGTGCACTAACAGCTCCCTTAAGTGAAAGAGCTAAAACATTAACTTTAATAAATTATTTTAAAAATCAAAACTATGTTTATTTAATTGTTCTGGTATCCACTTTTGATTTTTAAAATAATGTATTAAAGTTGTTTTAACTGTTTCACTCAAGAGAACTGTTAGTGAACTTTTAAACTCTATTTGTTACGACATTATTAGCAAATATAAAATCACGCCACTTGTAGATGTAGGTGTCCTGAACTGCCTACAGAAGTTTGTCCATTCTGCCAAGATACATGTGGTGGTCATATCAATACTTAGTGTTGAGGGTGTCTTATGATGATAGGTGAATGTCACATACTGTATGTAAATGAATATTTTCCTTGATGAGTGAACAAATGGGTTACATGAATAGAGCTTTCCTGTGACTTTAAGAGGTGGGAATAGGCTATAGTATGTGTCAGTTTGGGGAGACCTCCCAGTTTCAATGTATATAATGAAAAGAGGTAGTTAACACTTGAAACGTCCTTTTCAAAGCTTTTCTGTTAAACTCATTTGCGGCAGTGGGTTTTTAACAAATGGTACATTGTGATTAATCTAGAAACTCTGCCCCAAATTCGGCCTAAATGAAAAAATATATATTTTTAAGAGCCAATTGCTGATAGATTGTGATCAGTCCCTAAATGTTAGCGACTAATCTCAGAAGGGAGCGGTGCATATGGGAGGATTAGTATCACCCTGTTAGCAAACACACCAATAGACATTGCTTTGGGATGTATGGATCTCAGAACCTATTGCAAAAGTTAAAAGAGGATTTTGTGGTATTGATGGTATTGTTGGAACTTGTTTTTTATTTTTTGGTATGTAATGGTTCAAGTGGTTTACTGTTTTTATGATATGTAAAGCACCTAGTAGTGTCATGCTGTGTTTTTTTCTTCTTCTGATAACTGAATAAAAGTTTAAAATATAATAATTTAAATATAGTGCACTAGTTGTTGCAAGGGAATCTGCCATATCCCCTGTCCCCAAACTTGACATATTAGCCTCCTCTGGTATGTGTGTTACCTCTATGGGGATATTCTGCTATAAAGCGATATTGTGGAGGATACAAAAGACAACTGTTATATCTGCAACATTAGTAGGGTATACTTTAGTTGTCCCCCCCCCCCCGTTTTGTGCAGACATCTGAACTTCTCTTTAATATGCTAAATGTCCTCTCAGTCACCACCCTGGTATTTGTATATATGACCCGATGTATTTTATCTGGGGTGAAGTCTGTAGGTTTCCAATTAGTGTGAGACATTTGTAGCATGGAAAAGAAACAAAGAAAGAAAAAAGAAAGAAAGAAAAAGGAAGAAAGAAAATTAACCTATAAATATAGAAAAACAGATTTAAAACATTCATATAGATCTCAACAAAATAGCTCATACTAAACGGACATCCAGATCTATAGGTCTTAACAAAACAGCTCATACTAAACGGACATCCAGATCTATAGGTCTTAATAAAACAGCTCATACTAAACGGACATCCAGATCTATAGGTCTTAACAAAACAGCTCATACTAAACGGACATCCAGATCTATAGGTCTTAACAAAACAGCTCATACTAAATGGACATCCAGATCTATAGGTCTTAACAAAACAACTCATACTAAACGGACATCCAGATCTATAGGTCTTAACAAAACAGCTCATACTAAACGGACATCCAGATCTATAGGTCTTAACAAAACAGCTCATACTAAACGGACATCCAGATCTATAGGTCTTAATAAAACAGCTCATACTAAACGGACATCCAGATCTATAGGTCTTAACAAAACAGCTCATACTAAACGGACATCCAGATCTATAGGTCTTAACAAAACAGCTCATACTAAACGGACATCCAGATCTATAGGTCTTAATAAAACAGCTCATACTAAACGGACATCCAGATCTATAGGTCTTAACAAAACAGCTCATACTAAACGGACATCCAGATCTATAGGTCTTAACAAAACAGCTCATACTAAACGGACATCCAGATCTATAGGTCTTAACAAAACAGCTCATACTAAACGGACATCCAGATCTATAGGTCTTAACAAAACAGCTCATACTAAACGGACATCCAGATCTATTTTCAACACACACAAAGCCCAGATATAAGGCTGATTGCCTTAGCATATAACTATAAGCATCATGGGTGCTTATGCTGAGAAGACATAGATGATTTGGCAGTTGTGGTCACAAACAACCTGCACATTCAGGGAATGCTGCCTCTTCCTATTTACATAGACTTCCGGTTCAGCATAACATATAGCTATATGGGTGCATCTATGCAGCCAATCACATTAGGAATGTTAAGTTTATTGTAAAAATGCCTTTTCATTTTTAATAGCTCTGCATCTCCAGTGGGGAACTTGATGAAAGTGAGCAAGTGCTTTTTAGTAGCATTCATTACCAGTTACATAAACCATGAGAAAACACTAAGTGAGACACCAGAGACTGTGCTAGATATGTGCTAAAATAAAATGTTTGCAAATAAATGAATTGTAATATGTGTGCTAGCCCACCTGCGTTACAAATTTATTTTGAGCACAGTTAGCGAGTGGGCAAATAAATCTGTTAGTGCACCACTTGTAATCTCGCCCATACTTTGTTAAAGTTGCAATATTTTTTAGCTTTGTGCTTGAACCATATCCATTTTGTGACTGGGAATAAACATTTTATCAAAGTTTTTGGCTATTGTTACATTCAATCATATACTAATTTCACGCGTTGTTTCACTAGACAGCATTTCTATATATATTTATAACATTATTTGATTTATTAAACTTAAAACAGATCCATATACAAATAAATATTGCTTAAAACTAGAGATATTAAATAAATTATTAGCAGACCAAATTAAATAGTTGTGTGATGGACCCGGCTACCCCGACTGTGTAGCTCTGCCAAAAGGGTCCTGCTTCCTCCCTGCCGACTGCAGCTGTGTAGCCGCCAAGTGATTGTAGCCCACCTCTGATGGATACCGGCTACTCCGACTGTGTAGCTCCGCCAGAAGGATCCTTCCTATACCTGGAACAGGCCGCTATGTAGAGAAGAAAGTGATTATAGCAGAGCCCACTCAGATAACTAGACAGACTAGCATTCAGGTGAAACAAGAAGTACACTTTATTGAGGAAACACACCCTGTTTATATACACACACCAAGGTCTTATCTAACTCCCAAATCTCCCGCCATACCTGCCCTTCCAGACAAGCCATAGTAGCTACAGTCCCACAGAGTTCCAGGACACAGAGGTGGTGGTTTTGGGGTGATACAGGGAGAGCGGCGGCACTTCCAGGGTGTCATTTGAAAGCTCTCAGTCCCCAGATGCCACAGTCCAAAAAGATGATTAGTTACTGGGGACCGGAGTTACAGCTCAGTAAAGATAGGGGGGTAGGGGTGTCCAAAACCCCCGGTTCCCAAAGGAGCTCCACTCCGGCAATTCCTCCACCTCTTGTCCTCCCTAGGAGGTACCAATCTCCAAAAGAGCAGAGCTCCGCGGCAAAGGGCCTCTGGAGCGTCCAGGGGTAAAGTTAGCGGGTGTCCGGCGTGATGCGGCCGACTGGGAGTTCCAGGAGCCCAGCCAGCCGGAGAGGGCTTAGGGGGGTATCCGGTGATGTGCGGCTGGCCGGCAGTTCCAGGAGCCCGGCAAGCCTAGAAGGGTTTTCCTGGTTACAGATCATCTCTATCCTGACCAAGTACACACAGCAAAAACAATATATAGCAAGAGTTAGTGAGACCCCGTAAGCCATGAAATTACTAAATCTAATGTAGAAAGGAGTCAGCAAGGCAGAAGGGCAGGTGGGGGTAACCTTGGTGGTCTGGTATCCATGACAAGTTGTATGAAATAATTATTAACTTAAATGACCACTTAACACAGTAGAATATCATAATTAATAAATGCATATTAAATAGACAATGCAACAGCACTTCATTTGAATTTCATGAGTAGTAGATTTTTTTCTAACATACTTCAAAGTTTTATTTTCCATCCCACTGTACCATGTCAGCCATCAGTCAATCACAAAATGCATATAAATATATTTTGTAACTCTCTTACATGGTCAGTAGGAGCTTGTGCCTCAGAAAGTGTGCATATAATAAAGGATGTGCATATTTATATAATGCAACAGAACAGTAGAACAGGTATTGCAGGCTCGCCAGAAACAGCAGTTATGAAGCAGCGGTCACAAAGACCGCTGCTCCATAACCTGTCCGCCTGCTCTGAGCAGGCGGACAGACATCGCCCCAAATCAACCCGATCTAGTTCGATCGAGTTGATTGACACCCCCCTGCTGGCGGCCGCGAGTCAGCAGGGGACAGCGTTGCACCAGCAGCTCTTTTGAGCTGCTGGTGCAATGCTGAATATGGCGAGCGTATTGCTCGCCGTATTCAGCGAAGTCTGGCAGACCTGATCCACACTGTCGGATCAGGTCCGCCAGACTTTGATAACTAGAGGCCTGTATCTCAGTAAAACCTACTAGCGCTGAATCACATAATGAACCAATAGTCAGTCCACCTGAAAAGTTTTTGGGGATAGATCCCAATTCCGTAGTTTTACTAACTCATGCTACCTGTTGTTTGATTTAAAACCTAAATCCTATACCACTGAGAAACAGAAGGTTCTCACAGTCATTTCGTATTTACGAGCTGAACCTAGAGCTTGGGCAAATTCTTTCTATAAGACAAATGATCCAATTCTCAACTCATTAGACTCATTTTTCGCCGCCATGGCTCACCTTTATGATGATCCTCAAAAACAACTCACAGCAGAAAATAATCTGCGTGCATTAAAACAACACAAAAGACCTGTTGAGGACTATGGACAGCGAATGGAATAACATTTCCTTAAAGAACCAATACAGGTTAGGTTTATCCGAATCTATAAAAGATGAGCTTGCTCGCACTGAGATGCCTGACTCCCTAGAAAATCTTATGAATCTCACCATATCAATAGATAGGAGATTAAGGGAGAGGAAAAGAGAAAGGGGTTATTCAGATACACCTAGGTACAGACAATACAACCCTGTTCCACTAAGCACCATCAAACCATCGGAGGAGCCAATGGAGGTCGGATTCGTCCGGGGTCCTTTAACTCCAGAAGAAAAAGCAAGGAGGTGCTTACATAATTTGTGTCTCTATTGTGGCTCAAAGGGACATGAAATAAAAGACTGTACCACCTTGGCTAAAACCAAAAAAGGTAATTCTCTACAGCCCTATTTTTCAATGAATTCATGCATACCCGACTCTCACTTTTGCTGTCTCTCTGTTCTCTTATAGTGGGAACACCATCAGACTAAAGTCAATGCCATTATAGACTCTGGTGCATCTGGTGTGTTTATTGATACCACTATTGTCACTACAAATAAAATACCACTGTTGAAAAAGTTACTCCAGTTGTTTTGCGAGTTTTTGATGGCACATCTTCATCACACGGTCCCATCACTACACATACAGTCCCTTTACAGGTAACAACACAAGATGGCCATAGTGAAGTTTTGTCGTTTGATGTTACTTCCCCCCATTATTTCCGGTTGTTCTTGGGTTAAAGTGGCTACAGCGTCACCAACCTTTAGTACATTGGACAGACCTGTCCATCACTTTTAATTCTCCTTATTGCAAAGATAATTGTCTTACCCATGTGTTAGCTCAAGTTGCCGAACATGAGATACCAAAACACTATTTACACAATAAAGATGTATTTAGTAAAAAGCATACAGAGACACTTCCTCCACATAGGTCTTATGATTGTCCTATTGAGCGATTACCTGGTTCACCCATACCAGTAGGACATATTTACCCATTATCACAGCCCAAATTAAAAGATCTTATAGAATATCTTGACGAAAACCTTAGGAAGGGCTTTATAACCCCTTCAACATCTCCTGCCGGTGCCGGCATGTTCTTTGTTCGGAACAAGGATGGTACCTTAAGGCCTATCATAGACTATAGAGCCCTTAACAAAGTAACTAAGAAAAATAGATACCCCCTACCGCTCATACCAGAGTTTATAGAAAGATTGTCAACAGCAAAAATTTACACCAAGTTAGATCTTAGGGGTGCCTATAACTTGGTGAGGATACGTAGGGGAGATGAATGGCTCACGGCCTTTCGAACCCTATATGGTCTATTTGAGTATAGGGTTATGCCGTTTGGGCTCTGTAACGCCCCTGCAACCTTTCAGTTCTTTGTGAATGACATATTCCATGATTTATTAGATGTGTTTATGATCATATACCTGGATGACATTTTAATATACTCAGACAATCTTGATACTCACATTCAACATGTTAAAAAGAGTATTAGATAGACTAAGAAAACACCAATTATTTGCAAAACCGGAGAAGTGTATATTCCATAACACTGAGCTATCCTTTTTGGGATATAGAATCACTCCTCAGGGTATTCAAATGGAAGACAATAAGGTATCTGTAATTACAAACTGGCCAGTGCCCACCTCCAAAAAACTAGTCCAAAAGTTTCTTGGATTCTTGAATTTCTACCGCAAATTCATTGAAGGTTTTTCTTCTATTCTAAGGCCACTTACTAAACTGACAGGAAAAAACACCAGATTCTTTTGGACTCAAGAAGCACAGGCAGCATTTGAAGTCTTAAAACAGAAATTCACATCTGCACCTATCTTACATTTCCCTGACCATAACCTCCAATTTATCCTGGAAGTGGATGCCAGTCAATACGCAGTGGGAGCCATATTGTCACAAAGGAAATCTCATGACCAACCAATGCACCCGGTCGCATTCTTCTCTAGGGTTATGACTCCTTCAGAACTGAACTATCCCATTGGGGAGAAGGAGCTTCTAGCCATTAAGACTTTGTTAGATCACTGGAGACATTTATTGGAAGGTACAACTCAACCAATTCTCATATATACAGACCATAAAAATCTGGAATATTTACAAACCAACCGTACTCTCTCCGCCAGACAAGTCCGTTGGAGCCTTTACTTCACAAGGTTCTCTTATGTCATTATTCATCGTCCAGGTTCACGTAACTGCAAAGCTGATGCTCTTTCTCGCTTACCTACTGCACCTGTATTTACTACCATACCAACCACTGTCATACCTAAAGAACAGATAGTGGCCATGAATACCACTACTCACGAAAACCTAAAAATAGCACAACAAAATGATGTTGATCTACCCAGGAAACTCTTGAGAAAAGGTGTGGATGATCTATATTACCATAACAACTTACTCTATGTACCTCCATCTGCACAGGAGATGAATTTACATATGGTACATGATTCAGTCCTAACTGGACACCCTGGTATAAAGAGAACATTGGATTTACTTAATCGTTCGTTCTGGTGGCCACATATGTCCCACTCAGTTGCTAATTAAATAAACTCCTATCCAACTTGTATACAAACCAAACCACAAGTCAAAAAGCCCTATGGTTTGTTACTGTCGCTGTCCATACCAGACAGACCATGGTCCGAGGTTGCCATGGATTTTATTGTGGATCTACCCAAGTAGTCAAATAACACAATGATACTTGTAGTAATTGACCGCCTCACTAAAATGGCACATTTCATTCCTTCCTCCAGACTACCTAATGCGTCCTTGACCGCCCAACTATTTCTCACTAACATAGTGAAATTACATGGATTACCTAAAGGTATTCTCACAGATAGGGGTAGCCAGTTCACCTCCAAATTTTGGAAGGAGCTCTGTTCAAGTTTGAACATATCCCAAAGACTCGGCTTATCATCCTCAATCAAATGGGCAGACGGAAAGGGCAAATCAATGCCTCGAACAATATCTCAGAGCTTATTGTTCGCATCAACAACATCAGTGGGCTGATTATCTCCCTTACGCTGAATTTGCATCCATTAATGCAACCGATGCATCAACCAAACACTCACCTTTTTTTGCCAATTATGGTTATAACCCATCTTTCCACCCAATACCGGATTATACGTCTGGCTCACCCATGGTTCAGGATCTTACGCATAAGTTGTCCCAAATCCAGCAGTACTTGAAGACTAACATCGCAGAAGCCCAGAATGCTCAAAACATTATTATGACCTCAGACACCTACTGAAACCATTCCAACATATCAGAGGTGATCCTATTCCTTTATCCCATTCAGCGGTCTCTGACCAATTGGACTATGAGGTGGCTGACATTTTAGACTCTCGATGGCGAGGACGTGTTTTGGAATATCTGGTTCATTGGAAGGGGTATTCTTTGGATGAGGATTCTTGGGAGCCCTCTACGAACCTCTCCGCAGATCGTCTTATCTCGGCTTTCCAGGGCCGCCATCCTGATAGACCCAGGCCTTGTTGTGTGGGGGTACTGTCATGCCTGTACCTTTAAGAATAATTTGCGCATGTCTCTCTCCCTAGCCTATTTAAACCAGCACCTCATTGAGTTTATTGCTTGGAAATACTGGTTTACTAGTTCCTGAGCCTGTCTTAGTTTCAGCACGTTGCCAAGGAATACCTGGAGTATTCATCTAATAACTTTGTTATTCAACTACTTCTCTTAATTTGTTTTGCCTCAAACCTGATTCTCCAACAGTTCCTGAAGTATCACATATGGTTGTTGTGTGTTACCCTATTAGTCGCTGTGCTTCTGACCGGATTCCGGTATCAACTGTTCCCTGCACTGACTCACATAAGCAGACTCGTTCTGGTCATAGCATTTACCCGCAATCAGACGCTGGAGGATTTCTCTGCTAACACACCGAACTCCTTGAAGTGGAACACATTCACAGCCGTTATTGGATGTAAGTACCGGTCTTACTACAAATGTTAACCGCTTGAGTTGCATATGTCATAGGTGCATATATTAACAGCTGTTACATATTTTGCAGCTCTTGTGAAATTCATTCGATCTAATACTCAAACCATCCATCTGCATATATTGCCAAAGTAAGTTTCAATGTATCTATGTCTAATATATTGTAGCAATTGTACTCTTAACAAATTGTGGCCTTGGTGGTTATTTATTACCTCTCACATTTAACAACCTTTCCATATTTTGTTAATATATAAAAGGCTGGCTGATAAATCCTGTTTAAAAGAAAGCCATTACATGGTCAAATTGAAACAAACATGTACAGAAAACCTATATCGGGTAATACTGTGTTACATGCTAATAGTTGCCATTCTAAAAATGTGTCCTATTCTATTGCTAAAGGACAACTTATTAGGACTAAAAGAAATTGTTCTAATGAGAAGGGCTTCCAACTACACCAAAAAGAGTTGGTTAATCGTCTTCAAACTAGAGGTTACCAAGGTAAAAAAAAAAAAATATTAAAAGAGCAATTTCAGAGGTTAATGATATCAATAGATCAACCCTCTTAGTGGATAAAGATATTGCCCAGCAAAATATAAGACCTAATCAAGTCAACTTTGTCACAGACTATAGCACTGAGTACCACCAAATTTGTGATGTGGTAAAGAAAAGAAACATTTCAAGTTGCTAATAGCCGACGACAAACTGATTGATTCTCTGTATTGCAAATTACAATGTATTATCCAATGAGCAGTCTTCATTATGTAGCATTATTATTTTGCAGAATATATTTTTCTCTGCAGTACATTGGCACTTATGTCATAGCCTAGATGTAGATTTTAGGAATGATGTTATATTTGACGCTACGCTTTGTATTGTATCTAATATACTGCTTTTGATATCATAATGGATTATATTTATACATTCTTCTATGTTTAGAGAATTTGTTAGTAATTTATGTGTACATAGCTTTTCTAATTATACATCATAGAATTGTGGCTATCATTGTATACTATTTACGATGTGCTTACCTGTTGTTTATTAGCACAATCAGATGCATGCTCATTGGTTGGACCAATTATTGGTTCCATCCAATAGGGATTTAGTACACCCTTTTTAAATTTTCACTGAATGTACCTGTTTTATCAGTAGTGATTACGGCTCACGCCGAAACGCGTATACTGACTTCTTCATGCACGCATCTGGTTCCAAGCCAGCTTTCCTCTATGGAGGTTGTATTTTAATTTTGGAAAATAAAGATTGAACTTTTTTAAATTTTTATGCTGCTACCGCTTTTCACTTTTTTGGATCTATATAATAAAGGCTGTGCATATTTATATAATGTATGTATGTGAATTGCAAAGTTGTTTAAAATTGTGTGTTCTATCTGAATCATGGAAGTTTAATTTTGACTTTAGTGACCCTTTAGTAAAAGTTACTTGGCTTATAAGTATTTTTAAATTATTAGTTTTTTACTAAACGTTCCACAGATTCTAACAGAATTAAAAAAATAACATTAATTTACTTTATACATTTCTCTACATTTTAAACCATTTTACAGCATAACTGTAAAAAGCTGACAAGAAAATATCACCTGAAAATCTCTATGTAAAAAGGGAAGATATTTTACTTCAGAATTTCCTCAGCTCACCAGAATAACTGCTGTAAACAGTTATACTTAAAGGGACATGAAACACAAAAACTTTCCTTTCACTCATGGTTAGTGTTTGGCTGAAGCCATTTATTATCAATCAACTGTGTTTACTCTTTTTAAATCATAATGACAACAGAAACTACCTAAATGACCCTGATCAAAAGTTTACATACCCTGGTGATTTTGGCCTGATAACATGCACACAAGTTGACACAAAGGGGTTTAAATGGCTATTAAAGGTAACCATCCTCACCTGTGATCTGTTTTCTTGTAATTAGTGTGTGTGTATAAAAGGTCAATGGGTTTCTGGACTCCTGACAGACCCTTGCATCTGTCATCCAGTGCTGCACTGACGATTCTGGATTCTGAGTCATGGGGAAAGCAAAAGAATTGTCAAAGGATCTGCGGGAAAAGGTAGTTGAACTGTATAAAACAGGAAAGGGATATTCAAAAAGATATCCAAGGAATTGAGAATGCAAATCAGCAGTGTTCAAATTCTAATCAAGAAAGAAGTGAAAAATGAGGGGTTCTGTTGAAACCAAACCACGGTCAGATAGACCAACTAAAATGTCAGCCACAACTGCCAGGAAAATAGTTCAGGATGCAAAGACAAACCCAAAAATAACTTCAGGTGAAATACAGGACTCTCTGAAAACATGTGGTGGGGCTGTTTCAAGATGCACAATAAGGAGGCACTTGAAGAAAGATGGGCTGCATGGTCGAGTCGCCAGAAGAAAGACATTACTACGCAAATGCCACAAAGTATCCCACTTACAATATGCCAAACAGCACAGAGACAAGCCTCAAACCTCCTGGCACAAAGTCATTTGGAGTAATGACACCAAAATTGAGGTTTTTAGCCACAACCATAAACGCTACATTTGGAGAGGAGTCAACAAGGCCTATGATGAAAGGTACACCCTTCCTACTGTGAAATACGGAGGTGGATTGCTGATGTTTTGGGGATGTGTGAGCTACAAAGGCACAGGAAATTTGGTCAGAATTAATCGCAAGATGAATGCAGTATGTTATCAAACAGAACCCCTCATTTTCCACTTCTTGATTAGAGTTTGAACACTGCTGATTGTCATTCTTAATTCCTTGGATATCTTTTTATATCCCTTTCCTGTTTTATACAGTTCAACTACATTTTCCTGCAGATCCTTTGACAATTATTTTGATTTCCCCATGATTCAGAATCCAGAAACATCAGTGCAGCACTGGATGAAAGATGTAAGGGTCTGTCAGGAGTCCAGAAACTCATTGACCTTTTATACACACACACTAATTATATGCAAACAGATCACAGGTGAGGATGGTTACCTTTAATAGCCATTCAAACCCCTTTGTGTCAACTTGTGTGCATGTTATGAGGCCAAAATCACCAGGGTATGTAAACTTTTGATCAGGGTCATTTAGGTAGTTTCTGTTGTCATTATAATTTAAAAAGAGTAAACACAGTTGATTGATAATAAATGGCTTTAGCCAAACACTAACCATGAGTGAAAGAAAAGATTTTGTGTTATCATTCATATTCTCTGAAAAATGGCCAAGAAATCATAAATTCTGCCAGTGTATGTAAACTTATGAGCACAACGGTAAGTACGTTTTTAAAAGGTTTTATACTGGATTTTTATATCAGTATATGTGCATCTCATTCTTTATAGTAATGTCTATTACATGCAGTTAAATGAAAATAGGTGTATACTGTCCCTTTAAGAAATTCACCATCATTTGACAATTAATTATAGTCTGATCCTCTCTTTTGCTTTCTATATCTGTGCAATATACTCTTTCTATAAGAATTTTAATGATTATCTCCTTCATATGTAACATTACAGGAACGCTACACAAAACAAACTTTTTTTCTTGTTCTTAATTGTTTCTGGGATACAAATATTCTACCAATTGTTCCTTATTGACCTATTTTCAAGGTCATCAATTTTACTTTGCATTAACTTTTGCTTATCCGGAAGCTCTGCTAAATGATGTTGGTCCTCTATATTAGACAGTCTGTTCAACTTGATTCATTCAATCTGTAATTGTATTGTTTTAATTATTTAGCGAGGTTTCTCATTTCTTATTAACTAGAACTAGAGAGCATACCATAGAGTCAAGCACTGCTTCTTACTTGCACCTCCCACCGGAAGTCCCAAGTGCCAGCTTATAAGTATATTTAAATTATTTTAAATATGAATAAATATTTTTAAATCCATTTGATAAAGTTATAATTGGAAACAACAAAAAAGTTTATTCTTTAGCTTGCACAAAAACAGTAATGATCACATTACAATAGTTGTCTAAATTAATATTAAAACACCCAATATTTGTATATTTAACATTTAAATTTGCCAGATATGGGAGGAATCACAGTGAAACAGAAATCCAACTTAGTCTGGAAAGACAAAATTGGATCTAATAATGGGCTTTTTAAACACTGGTGATTTAAATATTTCTTGCCTTAGTTTTAAAGGAAACAAAAATAGCATATTAATGTGTGCATAATGAATATTGATTTAAACTACATGTTTTTATAATTAACAGTGATTCTTATGTTATGTTCATTAATTAATAAGGGTTTTAATGTCAGTCAGGTTTTTAATGATTAGCATAATCAGGCAGGACATGGTATTGGTTGATTATTTGCTGTCAATTAAAAGTTAGGTTCACTATAATTATAAAAATGGTGCACTTTTCTTGGTTTATATGACTGACTCTTATCTGTGAAATAGTAAGGTGAATTAATAAGGCTTGTAATGGCAGCCATGTTGTTACTGATTAGCATAATCAGGCAGGACCTGTCATTGGTTGAATATTTGCGGTCAATTAAAATTTAGATTAATTATAATTTTAATTATAAAAATGGTACATTTTTCTTGGTTTATAAGTCTCTAATATGTAAAATATAAAAATGATTTAATAAGGTTTGTAATGGTAGTCATGTTGTTAATAATTAGCATAATCAGGCAGGATCTAGTTGGCTCTTTGCCATCAATTAAAATTTAGGAGCACTATAATTTAATTATAAAAAGGAGCTTTGGTTTAGGTATCTCGCTCTTATCTGTAAAACCTCTGGATTAAAAATTGATTGTTGCTTTATAATGGTATTTTTTATTTTATTCAGGACAAACTATACTTAAAGGGACAGTCAACACCAGAATTTTTGTTCTTTTAAAAGATAGATAATCCCTTAATTACCCATTCCCAAGTTTTGCATAACCAACACATTTATAATAATACATGTTTTACCTTGTATATAAGCCTCAGCAGACTGCCCCCTTATTTCAGATCTTTGACAGACTTGCATTTTAGTGGGTAATTGGATAGTTAGTGGCGACACAGGCTGACTGTTATAAAAACAAATATAAGTGACTAGGATATATATTGACTAGCTATTATACACCTAGTGGCAAATTAAGCAGGAGTCCAATCTATTAAAGCATACAAAGAGACAGAGATAATCAATGACTGTCTAGTTACCCAAAAGTAAGTACAAATAGGAATAATGTAAAAAATATATTTAATAAAACTGAGTCAATATCAAATATCTAAAATAAACAGATCTAAAAATCTGGTTCCATAAAAGCAAATAATGACATTGTTGTCTCAATTGGTAACATACATAGAATACATAGGCTTATTGTTCAAACAAATTGCACTGTCTAGCTTCTTCTGCTATGTAGATAATAGAGTTTTATAATTAGAATTAAAATGCAGTTTGTAGCGGCTAGCATTGACAGAGTACAAGCAGATGATCTTGATAAAGGCTCTGAGCAGCTGAAACGCGTAGACGTTCTACTACACAGCTCCTGATAATTTGGACACTAAACGAAGAAGCACTCCCATAACCAATTCTTTCAACGTGTCAGAAATTGCACAAAATGAAGTGGTAGGAGTATTGAAAGAAAAACCAACAATCTAAAGTTTTGAATAAGTGCGCGCACTTTCACCACCCGTCACTGATTGGATCTAAGACTCGGGCAGCTCCCACAGAGTGAGTGAGTCATTCAGGCGAGGACGCCGAAGAACAAGTGGGTAAATCCAATACGCTCATTGTGACAGTCTGACAGTGTCTGTTATAACCTTATTATCGACTTCGGAGACAAAAGCACTTTACAATCAATGTGAGTAACAAATAACTCTGTATCCACAGATTCACAATATTTTGATCCCATTGGGAATACACGTATAACCCTACAATATATGCATCTCTGTTTTCATCTGGTCATATAAATTCCATTTGGACATTTATAAATTTCAACTATTATAAAGAAACTGTTCACGTTATAATCTCACTGAGGAACTTCATGTGAACTTTATGTGGACTTTTATTTCAAGTTTCCTCCTTCCAACAGCATCACACCTGAATCACTATTAATGTCTTTATTGAGTTTCATATAGACAGCGTGATTCTTTTGTATCATTTTGTATCATCTGCTTGTACTCTGTCAATGCTAGTCGCTACAAACCGCATTTTAATTCTAATTCTAACTCTATTATCTACATAGCAGAAGAAGCTAGACAGTACAATTTGTTTGAACAATAAGCCTATGTATTCTATGTATGTTACCAATTGAGACACCGGTGTCATTATTTGTTTTTATGGATCCAGATTTTTTGATCTGTTTATTTTAGATATTTGATATTGACTCAGTTTTATTAAATATATTTTTTACATTATTCCTATTTGTACTTACTTTTGGGTAACTAGACAGTCATTGATTATCTCTGTCTCTTTTTATGCTTTAATAGATTGGACTCCTGCTTAATTTGCCATTAGGTGTATAATAGCTAGTCAATATATATCCTAGTCACTTATATTTGTTTTTATAACAGTCAGCCTGTGGCGCCACTAACTATCCAATTACCCAATTTTTGTCTTTTAGTCCACACCTGTGAGAACTGCGAATAGTTAATAGGCTAGTACTGATTCCCAAGTTCAGTGCACACCACACCTTTGTCCAGACTTGCATTTTAGCCAATCAATGCTCACTCCATGGTAAAGTCACGTGCATGAGCTCAACGTTATCTATATGAAACACATTAACTAATGTCCTCTAGTGGTCTAAGAAATTAGCGTATGAACCTCCTAGGTTTAGCTTTCAACTAAGAATACCAAGAGAACAAAGCAAAATTGGTGATAAAAGTAATTTGGAAAATTGTTTAAAATTACATGCCCTATTTGAATCATGAAAGTTTTTTTTGGACTTGACTGTCCTTTTAAATAAATTATAACACATGCTGCAGATACCCTGTAATGTTATATATATTTATATGCAGCATTAAAAAGGGTTACTTTTTTATTTAATTACATATTTCATTGCCATTGTATTTTCCTATTATTTTATGTGTACAATGTATACAACCCCAATTCTGAAAAAGTTGAGACAGTACGGAAAATGCAAAAAATCAAGTCATTTGAAAATTCAATTAACCATGTACTATATTGAAAACACATTATTAACACATTATTTGATGTTTTACTTTGTGAATTTAATGTATTTTTAAAATATACACTCATTTCAAATCTAAAGACTGAGTTGATACATCTCAGGAGTATCCTCCAGTAATGTTGGTGTATTTATTAGCAGCAGTTGCCACCAACGTGTTACGTATTGTAATTATGAATATCAATAATTAATAGCAGTATAAAATTATTGTCAGCGATATCTACAATTATTATAGCAGAATTGTGTCAATACACTCCAGTAAGATGTTAAATCTCTGTAGTGTACCCTAAAATATCACTATTGAGATATCTATAAATTTGACAACAATATTAATATTACAAATTAATATTTAATCGCAATATAAAATATTCCTAAATTCTGATCAGTTAATCTTTATATACACGTTGATTATATTTATGTAGTAGCTGAATATCACCTATGACCAGTTATATCTATCAATTTATCAATGCAATATTAAAATATAAAGCAGGCTATAGAGATATTTAGATTAATTACTATTCAATATATATTGTCTATTATCCCATGTATGGACACAATATTTCTATAAATTAACCTTAACTCAAAATTAATCACTTAACAAATAGCCCACATGAATTTTACAAGAACAATTTGTATTTAACCAGCAACACTTAGTCCGATGCCAAAATATGGACTACTAACTTAACAATGCTTAGTTAACAATATAACCAAATATTTCAACACAAATCTTACCAAATCTCAATAAATCTAATAGAACTTCCAAAAAAATATAATTCAACTATTTGGCCCAAAATAGTCTTATAATACTTCAAATAATCAACCAGAGATTTAACCACAACAATAAATGCAATTTTTTTAAATACATCACGGTAACTAAATCAAATTTATAAATATTAATGCCTGACCCTTTTCTCAATAATAATTGACTTAGCGCTAGTATATTTAATATATGAAATACACTGGTCTATTTAATACTAGCGTTGCAACTATAAAGTACCTCTTTAAATACCATCTTCAATTAAACTACAGCAATAAAGAATATTTTAGCCTCAAAACATTAAAAATATAACAACATCAAATCGCTTAATACATTACTAATAAACCAATTTAACAGTTCAATATTCCAGATATTTCTTATGGTCATACATGAAGGTATCCCTATTTTTGCAAGGGTACAGGTCATAAAGTATCTCTCTTGCTCAAAGAGAGTTTTCCAGCCAGGATTCAGAGAAAATAGCCCAAAAGGTGTGTATCTCATTTTTACCAAAGTAAGTCTGTCCTCCTTCTTGCATAGTGTGGGCTATATTCTTTGACATAGCTCCTCCTTCAATTTAGAATCATTCCATTTGAAATTCTGGATATGCGCTTTGCTTCTTATTGGCTTACTGGGACACCGGGGGCAACTGAAATGTAGCTTTGTTTGCAAAATTTTAACTGTATTTCAAATATATATATATATATATATATATATATATATATATATATATATAGATGTATATTTAATACTTTATAATTTCATAGTTTTACTAAAACTATCTGGTCAATACATGGCCCATCTAATTAAATTTAGCATGTATTTTTGAGACTAAACATGGGAACACTTAGAATATATATATACATATGATATATATTTCCTACTATTTTATATCATCTATAGTCTGTAAGTAGCCGTCTGATGTAATTAATCATATAGCCAAATCTATATTTGAGTATCATTCCATTTGAATATAAATACAGTATATTCTATATTTCTATTAGGGTACTTAAAAGGGTTTTAATCATTCTAGTACCATGTTGATAATTAATATTTAGGAAGTTTACTAATATTTAATAATCTGCTGTTATGTCGCCATATTTTCCAGTCATTTCCATATTCCATACATACCTGCACTTAGAATTCTGTTGGAACCAATATCATTATATATATATATATATATATAATTTCATTTGATAGGAATATATTGTATTATTGTATATCTGTGGATAGCACTTTAATATTGAGTGCATAAAACTATATACGATACAATTCATAGCACAAACTATGCCTGTGGCATAGCACAAACTATGCCTGTGGCATTGCACATTTCAGAATATAGAACCTTTTATACATCCTAAATATCAATTGTCAATCATTTAAATATCTCCAATACAGTTATTTATTCACTCCACTTCATATTTAATATACAGTATATATACAGTATATATTATAAGCATTAGACACATCTTAGATGTATATAATAGTGGTCCATTATCAGCTAACTTTATCACCCAATGCCAATGCAGGAAGTTTCTTTGAAGGCAATTCCTTTGAGGCCCCCATCTTATGGAGACAGGGTGTAAATAAAGATTCTATAGATGTGACATCCTTACCATTTGGGATAAATGTAGTACATAGAAGTCTTGGTTAGTGAAGATCTGAACAGCAGGGGGTCTGGTCTGTTCAGTTTCATTGATAAAAAGACCTGTATTTTACAATGTCAAAACATTTGTACCCAGGATTAATATTTTAATATAAATTAAATATTTATCTATACAATGCATATATGTGTGTGTGTGTGTGTGTATGAATATATATGTATGTATATATATATATATATATATATATATATATATATATATATATATATATATATATATATATCTTATATCATGTCACTCAGCAATACCCTGACATAAATCCCTCTTTCCATTTTAAGATATGTGGGACACAATGGACTGAAATCCAGTGGTAATTGGTAAGTGTACTGATAGTACGAAGAGAGTCCGTTATTTTTCAATTCTCATATTTATGTTTGTTAGCTAGACATCTTATTCATCTATTAAACTACAACACTTTATTAGTGTGTTTGGTGAAATTACATTTTATTCTCCCTATATGACTTGGAGTTGGGACCTAGGATGGCATGCTCGCAGCTGATTAATATGGACCCATTTATCCATAAACTTATCATTTTTAGGGATCCTAATTTTATAGGCAACAGGAGATATTTCAGTTGGTAAACACCCTGACTACAATAAAAGCCTGTTTAAAAGATCCATGGTCACAGGTTCAAATCCCGGCAGGGCCAACTCAGCCCTTCACCCTTCCAAGGTCGATTAAAATGAGTACCATTAAATTGGGTAATAATAACAACTATTACTATTCAGCTGTCGATTTTGTTAATTCCAAGAGAGAGCGCTGAAAAAGCGATTTGAGTCCCACTGGGAGAAAGGCACTATATAAATACTAGTTATTAAAAGGACCCTTCCATGATGGAAGAAACTTCTTCTCCTTAACCTGATCCCTTCCAAAGTTATAAAGATACATTTTATCATTGACTTCATATTTCTTTTTGGAAGTCTTGAAGTCATAATAAGTTTTAGTGGCAGTTGCAGATTTCTCTATGTTCCTTTGAGCAAATGCAAAAGCATATTGCAGATACGTCCTTAAGTTTTCCACATATTGATGTGTAGTAGCAGCATTTATTAAGTTCTGATCTGATGTACAGTAAGTGTTGAGGTAGAACCATCCTTCTAGGAGACATCTTAGTAGCACTACTTGGAGTTTCTCTCAATGCCAATAGGATTAGAGGTAATTTTACATCCCAGTCCTTACCTGTTTTACTCACAAACTTTTTGAGGATTTTTACAATGGACTGGTTGTAATGCTCTACACCACCACTAGAGGCAGCTCTATATGCAATATGGAGCTTTTTTTTAACCCCTAGTATTTTCCACATTTTTGCCATCACTTCGCTAGTGAAGTGTCACCCCCGATCAGATTCGATCCGCTGGGGTAAATCAAATGATCACAAATTCATGAATACTTTGTTCAACAGTCATTTCAATGGTTTTTAAAATAGCCGTGATTTCTGCTACTTGACTGGATCTTGGTCCAATGTTGAACCCTACAGAAGTACTTGAGAATCTGTTTGCCCAAACTACACCATTGCCAGCGACTAATCTGCGCTCATTATTAATAGTGGCATGGTAAGAACAACCATCAACATATACCCAAGGTAATGTTTGACAACAGTCCTCATTATATATTTTATATGGGGAAAGCAATTGTTCCTCCAGGAAATCATCTTCTATTTACTCTTCCCCAGGATCTTTAGCAGTACAGTCGTGGAGCTCAGCAAGGTGAGACTGGATTCTTTTTGTTTTGCTTATAGCACATTTCTAAAGGCCAGCCTTGTAAGGGAAGAGTCCAAGCTGTTATGTGAGTATTAGACAGGTTCCCATCTCTTATTCTCTCACTTTGCAAATATAGCAAAGGCTGGTGGGCCGTTTCTACAATAATTTTCTCTCCCTGTATGTAGCTGCAGAAATTTTGTAGAGCCCATACAGTAGATAAGAGGGCTTTTTCGCAATCATTAAATTTTATTTCTACTAGAGATAGAGTTTTGCTCGCATAAGCAATGACTTTGCTTAAATTATCATGCTTTTGGTTATAAAACAGCACTCATGCTTATATCTGTGCAACCTGTCTCTAAGTATAAAGGTTTACCACCTTCAGCGTAAACTAAGCAAGGTGTTTGAGTGAGTTTCCTCTTCAGCTCTCTTATGGCTGTCTCTTGGGCCTCACTCCAGTGCCATACTGCATCCTTCTTTAGATTTAGATGTAGCAGTGGTTAAGATAATCCTGCATAATTATCAATAAATTTGCGAGAATAATTTGTCATACCCAGGAATGGTCATTAGTAGACCTCTAAGGATCTAAATAATATTCTTTTAGGTTTGTATAAGTAACGTCCTTAGTAAAATAGTATGCATGAATAGGATTATTTATTTTACCCGGCCCTTGCTGGGCCTCTAGAGATAATGAAACATTTTTGTAAATGCATCTCTACATTGAGACACACACAAACAGCAATTATAAACCCTATAAATTGAGTGCTCTCCATTAGGATATTATATAAACCCATCTAAGCATGTTCATCTCCCAGAAATAAGAAGATACAAATAATTTAAGAAGGATAGGGAGTTTATGGATTGCACCAGCCTCTGTTAAACTCCAAGGAATTTAGCTAATAATCTTATATTAGTTTCAAAGTGAATGGTATCTTAACAGGATATCATTCAGGAATAGAATTACTTATCCAATACCGCCCATTTCTGAGATAATAGAGCACTCTTGTATATAAATCACTATATTAATTATCACACAGGGAACATGCAGTATTCTAATAAACTCTATAGATTGAATCATTTCCTAAATTAATATTAATTTTTTCCCAATGTCCAGCGAAGCCACTTTAGGACCTCAATGGTTTCTGCCATCTAATCTGGGGGTACAGGCCTCTTTTGGACCTGCCTAATGAAAGATATGCACGGAAGGAGGAGAACTATCTTTTATGTAACAAATACATTGCTATTAGCCCTTAACAGATGTTGAACATCTAATGGACGCCACTGTCTCTCCCAGTGACTAGAACAAAGCCAGGCCTCCCTTACTCACCATTTTAACTCATGATATACCGTAAAGTGAGAGTTATGTATACATCTAAGCAAGGGCCATTGTCCTAAAAATATATGAGCACAAACCCCAACAAAATATTGCAGTAAATCAAGGCAAAAGTAAAAGTGACCACATGGGCAGATAGCCTTGACATACTGGCCATTAAGTATATAGATACTGAACTAAGAGTAAGTACAGGGGCCTATCATTATCAAATATGCTAAAATGGGCCTCAGCATCAAGTATAGCATCTCTCAGGATAGCGTCTGAAATCTACGCTCAAGGAAGAGTGCAGTTCATAAATAAAATACTGAGTCAGACCTGGCACTTTAGAGTCCACCATTACACTGAATTCTTCATTCGACCCCGACTCTTATACAAATTTCCAAGTCCTGAGTACCTCCTAGTACGCTGTAGGGTTCCAAAGTGATAGAATAGTAGGACGCTACCAGCCCTGGATTCTCACCCGCAAAGCCATTCACTGGGGAGCCGGCCGCTCTCCCCCCTGTGACCAGGCAAGTGAAAATGGTCTGGAAATCTTCAACAGGATGAACGCTATGTGCCTCTGTTGGTTCTTGTTTGCTGGTGGTAGCCCCTTCAATTATCCCCTCAGACAAAATGTGCTCTAAGAGAGTTCCTAATTCGCCAACGCCTCCCAAGCTTTCCTCTCCAGGGCTTTACCTCCCGCTGCTCCCTCTCCGATAAAGCGGCTCTGGTATGTGAGCTCTTATCCCGCTGCTGTTCTGCGCTGCTCTGCGCACTTGAAACTGTCAGCCCCACCATAGTAGGCCCAGAAGGCGTCTCTATAGGGCATCTGTTAATACCATGAGGTGGTCAAATCTGTGGTTTATCCGCAGCTTGGATTCAGTGAACAGGGCTCGAATCTTGGTATAGAGGTCCTCCTCCATGATATAGATGTTAGGCAGAGGATGTCAGTATTCTCTGCTTACCCAGTTTCCTGGGGGGGGGGGAGCTGGGGTCTCTCTCCTTAGAGGCTGCTAGAGACACTCAGCGGTCCAGTTTGGGAAGTTCTGTTGTATTAAAGAAAAAGGTTTTTACATAGTTCCAGTCAGTTAAGTATCCTGCAATATAAATTCTTGCTGGCTGGCTATTCAATCTCTAGATTACAGGCGGATTGTAACTCTATGTTGCAGAGCTCCCAATTTAGCGGCCATCTTAGACCATAGCCTACCATTTCACACATAAAATTAGCATGTTTGCACATTTGTGGGCTCGCCACGTTACCTGATACGGCATAATTATTACCCACCGTCTCCTCTGTAATAGGGATAACGGGTTTCCTGTGTATTATGTCAAAGTCAGGGCTCCCTTCTCCAGGTGAGGATTGCTCTGCATGTCCACCTGTTTCCCCAGATAATATCTGAGTATTTATGCTTGTGCCTGTGGTGCACTGTTGGCCATTGGCGGTATCCCTAAAAAAGGATTATTAGGTTGCTGAGCCGTAAGAGCTTGACTCATATTAGCAAATTGTTCACATAATTGATTTAACTGCATACTAAGTTGACCCACTTGATTGTACAAATTATTTCTACCCATGGGCCATTTTATTATGCTCCAGGGTAGTGATTCCTGGATTCTTGGTATCCCTCAGAATCATAGCTATTTTGTCTATCTTGACGCAGTTGTCTTTCTGGCATTAATATCTGGGGTGCACTATTTAATTGGAGTGTCTGGTTATCCTGAGATTATCTACGCCACTTATGGAATCTACTTCTATGGGGATACCGATTACCTTTTGGGTATTTGTCTCTTTGGGGATATCTATTGTTTGGGTATGCCCCCTATTTTGAATATATTCCCTTCTATCGGCCTGCAGATTCTGCACCTCAGCCCTTGGTGGGGGAAGGGCAGACTCAAAACTTTATGGGGAAGGCCGGTTTCCTTTGGCCACTTCGGCATACGTTTTCTTTTTGGATTCAAAATTGAGGGGGCTAGGTGACACCCTAGTTTCAGCCACTACTTTAGGGTTGAGTCTTTCCTCTCTTTTAACCCCCTGTTCACTGGACTGCTGAATAGAATATAATTTTTAACTCTCTCTGATCAGCCAATTCAATGAACAGTTATCATCAAAGTCTCTAGCTAGATTTACTTTGATGGGTGAGGGTAATGCTTATCTTAGGGGTGTCATACACCATATTAGGTACATTTTGGGTTCTCCTAGGGGCCTTATTGTATGGGCTGGAGTGCTCCCTATCTTTCCTATTTTTACTATGGGGAGATCCCTTACGTGTATATATGGGCTATCTGGGTAGCTAGCTCTGCCCTCTGACTCACTAGAATAACTGCCCTCTGCCTCTGAAATGTAGAAATGTCCTGAATTTAAAACATTAGGTGACTGCCTATTTAGGAAGTTTAATTCTTAGCAAATCGGGGTCCTCTGAATAAATTCTTCCATAATGCCTTGTAGATAACCTCCCACAAATTCTTTTAAGGATGTATTGATCTCTGTTTTATTTTCATCACTAATGGAGGGGGGCTTATTACTGTTAAGTTGCTCATTTAAGCTTTTTATTTTACTGATTAATTTTTTGGTTATGTTTATCTAAGGTGGCCATGTCTTATTTAAGTGTAACTATTTCATTTTGGGCTATTTCTACATTTTCTTCGTACTTGCGTGATGAGCGAATTTCATCTCTTAGCTGCTTTTCCTTTTCAATTATGTACTTGGATAGTTCGTCATTAATGCATATTACAAGCGGCCAGGATTTGAGTAATATCTCATCTCATTTTTTAGAACCTTTGCATTGATTCATTTTTAATAATTCTTGGAATAATTCACTTGTTTTGTTCCACATTCTATTATCAATAACAATATTTTTGGCCTTAGTGGTAAGCATATCAATATAATCATTTAAATCACCCAAAATATTAAATCTATTTTTTATGTGGCCAATAAGGGAGTCTTCCTTTGTAAGGGGTAATCTTGGGGGACACATTTCAATACTGTGTATAGATTCATTTGAGTCACTTCTAGTGATAGACATTGATTTTAGATTAGTATTTAACTTAAATTGGCAATACAAATTTAACAAAAAAAAATATTTTTTAAATATGTCTAAAAAAATGTTTATAATAATTTCTATTTACTACAAAATATATTATGTCAATGTGATAAAGAATAATGATCTACAGCAGTGCCTCCAATAATGTTGATACCTCTCAGGAGTGTCCTCCAATAATGTTGGTGTATTTATCAGAAGCAGTTGCCACCAACGGGTTACGTATTGTAATTATAACTATTAATAATTAATAGCAGTATAAAATTATTGTCAGCAATATCTACAATTAATATAGCAATACACTCCAGTAAGATGTTAAATCTCTGTAGTGTACGCTAAAATATCACTATTGTGATATCTATAAATTTGACAACAATATTAATATTAAAAATTAATATTTAATCTCAATATAAAATATTCCTAAATTCTGATCAGTTAATCTTTATATACACATTGATTATATTTATGTAGTAGCTGAATATTACCTATGACCAGTTATATCTATCAATTTATCAATACAATATAAAAATATAAAGCAGGCTATAGAGATATTTAGATTAATTACTATTCAATAGATATTGTCTATTATCCCATGTATGGACACAATATTTCTATAAATTAATCTTAACTCAAAATTAATCACTTAACAAATAGCCCACATGAATTTTACAAGAACAATTTGTATTTAACCAGCAACACTTAGTCCGATGCCAAAATATGGACTATTAACTTAGCAATGCTTAGTTAACAATATAACCAAACATTTCAACACAAATCTTACCAAATCTCAATAAATCTAATAGAACTTCCAAAAAAATATAATTAGAGATTTAACCACAACATTAAATGCAATTTTTAAAAAATATATCACGGTAACTCAATCGAATTTATAAATATTAATGCCTGACCCTTTTCTCAATAATAATTAACTTAACGCTAGTATATTTAACACATAAAATACACTGGTCTATTAAATACTAGCGTTGCAACTATAAAGTACCTCTTTAAATACCAGCTTCAACTAAACTACAGAAATAAAAAATATTTTAGCTTCAAAACATTAAAAATATAACAACATAAAACCGCTTAATACATTACTTTTAAACCAATTTGAGAGTTCAATATTTTAGATATTTCTTATGGTCATACATGAAGGTATCACTATTGTTGCAAGGGTACAGGTCACAAAGTATCTCTCTTGCTCAAAGAAAGTTTTCCATCCAGGATTCAGAGAAAATAGGCCCCAAACGGTGTGTATCTCTGTTTTACAGAGTCCGTCCTCCTTCTTGCATAGTGTGGGCTATATTATTTTACATAGCTCCTCCTTCAATTTAGAATCATTCCATATGAAATTCTGGATATGCCCTTTGCTTCTCATTGGCTTACTGTGAATTAATTTCACCCTAATTGAATATTTTTGGCCGCAATACCTCATATCGGACACCGGGGGCAACAGGGAACTGAAATGTAGCTTCGTTTGCAAAATTTTAACTGTATTTTAACTATATATATATATATATATATATATATATATATTTATATATATTTATTATAGAGATGTATATTCAATACATTATAATTTCATAATTTTACTAAAATTATCTGGTCATCAGAAGGCCCATCTAATACAATTTAGCATGTATTTGAGATTAAACATGGGTACACTTAGTATATATATATATATACCCATGGCATATGTGTTTACTCTCATACCTGACAAGATGTATAAAAATGTGAGTATCAAATTGTTCTTATAGACTTAAAGATGTAACACATATCTTTCTGTTTTCCGCAATTCAGTCAATTTACCCTTTGAGGAAGATAACCTGAGACTAGTATATAGTAAGTACACGGAATGACAGAGAGTCAGGTCTGAGAACTATATACAAAAACAAAAATAAAAGTAAATAGCTCGCATTATATATTAAACACTGAGAGTGGGTCTTTGAACCCTATTTCACATGCTGCTGTCCACATCTTGAACCTATCTTTTATTACACTATATACGGGGTGTTTGATGTGCAATGTTCAGCACAAATTGCCATAACCATTTCCCCTCGCTAATATTGCTAACGGAAAAGAAACATTTTTCTTTCAATTATGGGCCTGTTTCTATGATCAGGACATTTCAACAATCAATTATGTAATATATTAAATCGTGTTCATATACATATATTCTTGCTGGTAGTTAGCATGAGCAGCGCAGTTGTGTTTTTAACTACTAATTAACTATGAGCCAATAGGATTACTGTATCTCTTTTAAATAGCAGTAGCAAACACAGCACTATAGGCTATGACTACGGCTTAACTGCCAAAACGTGTAAGCCCAATGCTGCGTCTATTCTGCAAAGCTGCTGGGATTTCCCATCGTTGTATCGTTTTAATACAAAGAATAAAAGTCAAGTTTTACTTTGGCGTGGATCGCATATTCTTTCTGATGATCTATATATATATATATATATATATATATATATATATTTCCTACTATTTTATATCATATATTTAGTCTGTAAGTAGAATTATGTTGTAATTAATCATATAGCCATATCTATATTTAAGTATCATTCCATTTTAATATAAATACATTATATTCCATATTTCTATTAGGGTACTTAAAAGGGTTTTAATAATTCTAGTACCATGTTAATAATTAATATTTAGGAAGTTTACTAATATTTAATATTATGCTGTTATTGTAGTGGTTCACACCTAATTCACTTATAAGGTCTTAAAGCACAGTTATATTGAAATATGATTTCCAAGCACTGACCTTTAAATATTATATCAGTGAAAACAGGTCTCATTTCTTACAAAGAAAGTTTCTGAGTACAATAAAGAAATGGTATTTGAGAGCTACTACATTGTAGCTCCCCCCCCCCCCTCCTAGGTTTAAGGCTGTTCTTCGGCCACACTATTTTTTAGTCGGGGTATTGTGACTTTTTCTTAGGAAATGTTCACCAGAACTGCATGTGTGTGTATGTATATACTGTGTGTGTGTGTATATATATGTATATATGTATATATATATATATATATATATATATATATATATATATATATATATATAGCACATATACCACTAGTACAATGCAGTAGTGTATATACCACTAGTACAATGCAGTAGTGTATATACCACTAGTACAATGCAGTAGTGTATATACCACTAGTACAATGCAGTAGTGCATATACCACTATAAAAATCAATAGCACGTATAACATTTCCTATGGTATCTAAAGGCACTATTCTACTAGGATCTTGTTATGCCCATAGAGTATACAATAGGGTGGAAAACAAAACTTTAAAATGACTACTAAACCCACAGCATGAACAAGATAAAGTCAATGAAAGTAATAAAGTGTTTGATTACCTCCTGGAGAGCTCTGCAGTAACAATTCCTGTTTTAGACTTGTCATTCTCATCCTCCTCCTGAAATGATGCTCTTAAAAAAAGCCTGGAAAAAACCTTAGCTCTCCCTTGTTCTTTAGTGTCACTGATAGATAAATCACTGCTGTCTTCTTTACTCTCCTGGGACAGAGCTCTGGATAAGGACCTGGGTGATATCTGACCCAGTATTTCCTGCTCCTCTAACATTTCACTGCTCTCTTTCCTCTCTGAGATTGAACCCTAAAGAAGAGTCTAGAGAAACTTATCAGCTCTTTCCTGGTCATCCTCTGCATCCTTGTTAGTAGGTGGCTTTTCATGATCCTCCTCTTTCTCTTGGGAAGGCGACTTAGAGAAGAGTCTGGAGAAGCCTTTGGCTACTTCTTCCTGCCAGGTTGCTATCCTGCGACTGGACATGTCACATTGCTAATTCTAAGCAAAACAATTGGGTACAATGCAGGCTCTTGTGCTAACTGCAGTAATAGTTTCATCTGATCAGGTCCCAGCTGGGGGACACTTTATGGAAACCAAACAAGATCTCCCAGAAAAATCCAGCACAGGATCGTATTTCTCCATAGTTATGAGTCAGGTCACGCGGTACCAACACAGACCGCACAATTTCCCTCTCAGACTCCCCACTGCGCTGTCTCAGATAGGCGGCTTAGCCCCACAGCATTGACACATAGCAATGTAGGAGGAGGTTGAAGGCTGCAGCTAGGCGGCAGCGCAGATTAATGCTTAGCTGTGTCACTTTACACACACTAGGCAGATCCACCTCGAGTCGGCACCTCAGGCTCCCGCTCTAGGCGCCCCCCTGCTGCTTACACAAGTGTCAGCCCTGACCGGGCTAACATTAAATCTTTTTAAAGCCCCTGGCCACATATACAGTGCAGCGGCCAAGTGCCGCCCCCAAAAATCTGCCGCCCTTGTTGGCCTTGTTGGCCTATGCATTAATACGCCCCTATAACTAGCTGTTTATTTCACTGACATTTTTATACTGTCACTGTACAGAACAGGATGATAGAAACAAGCTGTTTCTATTATGGATCTTTGTACGTTCACACTGTACAGAATAAATTAAAGTAAGAAACGAAAGTAACCTTTCTATTTTTTAAAAGCATTCTCACTTTATAGCATTTTTTCACACCTGTCTATAACTTTTGCTTCTGCTATTATTTAAATCTCTCTCTGTTTCTCTCTCTCTCTCTCTCTCTCTCTCTCTCTCTCTCTCTCTCTCACTCTTTGTCTCTCTGTCTCTCTCTCTCACTCTCTCTCTCTCTCTCTCTCTCTCTCACATACACTCTCTCTGTCTCTCTCACTCTCTGTCTCTATCACTCTGTCTCTTTCAATCTCTATCTCTCTCTCTTTCTCTCTCTCACTCTCTCTATTTCTCTCTCTGCCTATTTATCTCTCTCTCTTTCTATATCTCTTTCTCTCTCTCTATCTGTCTCTCTCTCTGCCTCTTCCTCACTCTCTCTCTGTCTCTCTCTAACTGTCTCTCTCTCTCTCTCTTTGTGTCTCTCTCTATTACTCTCTTTCTATCTCTCTCTATTTGTGTGTGTGTGTCTCTCTCTTTCTCTCTAGCTCTCTTTGTGTGTGCGTGTCTCTCTCTCTCACACACTCTCTCTCACTCTCTCTCTTTCTTTCTTTCTTTCTTTCTTTCTTTCTCTCTTTGCCTCTCTCTCTCTCTCTCTCTCTTTGTATCTCTCTCTCACTCTCTTTCTCCCTCTCTCTCTTTGTGTCTCTCTCTCTCACTCTCTCTGTCTCTCTATCTCTCTCTCTCTATCTCTCTCTGTCTCTCTTTCTCTCTTTACATTTAGCCACCAATCAGCAAGTGATACCCAGGTGCTGAACCAAAAATGGTTTGGCTTCAAAGCTTCCATTACTGCTTTTCAAATAAATATATACAAAAGAATGAAAAAAATGATAATAGGAGTAAATTAGAAAGTTGCTTAAAATTGCATGCTCTATCTGAATCCTAAAAGAAAAAAATGGGTTTCATATCCCTTTAAGTATTTACCTTTTTTGTATAAGTGGGGATACAACAGGTAAATAGCTGCTTAAAATGGCAAAATAAAGGTGAAGGAGCTATTTGAAAACAATTTAACCCCTTAAGGACCACAGCACTTTTCTATTTTCTGACCGTTTGGGACCAGGGCTTTTTTGCATTTCTGCTGTGTTTGTGTTTAGCTGTAATTTTCCTCTTACTCATTTACTGTACCCACACATATTATAATATTATATACTGTTTTTCTCTCCATTAAAAGGACCTTCTAAAGATACCATTTTTTTTATAATATCTTATAATTTACTATAAAAAAATATAAAATATGAGGAAAACATTGAAAAAAATACACTTTATCTAAATTTGACCCCCAAAATCTGTTACACATCTACAACCACCAAAAAACACCCATGCTAAATAGTTTCTAAATTTTGTCCTGAGTTTAGAAATACCCAATGTTAACATGTTCTTTGATTTGTTTGCAAGTTATAGGGCAATAAGTACAAGTAGCACTTTGCTATTTCCAAACCATTTTTTAAATTTTTTTTGCATAAGTTACATTTTAACACTGATATCTATCAGTAATCCCTGAATAACCCTTTTACATGTGTTTTGTTTTTTTTAGTAGACACCCCAAAGTATTGATCTAGGCCCATTTTGGTATATTTCATGCCACCATTTCACCGCCAAATGCGATCAAATAAAACATTTTGTTCACTTTTTCACAAACTTTAGGTTTCTCACTGAAATTATTTACAAACAAGTTTTCTCTGTGAAAAAAATCACAAAAAGACAAAGGCGCCTTCTGGTGTAATACAGTTGGTGAAAGAGATTTGTTAGGTTATCAAAAAGGTACTCACAAGTGGAGCAGCACCCAATTGTGCTAAATCAAACAGACTGGGATCTCACAGTGTCCCAGCTCACTGACACTGCAAGGAAACTGGTTTCTCCAACGTCTTGCCGGACTGACAGAGCTCAGACTCTCACAAAGAGGTTTAAATAAAACCAAATTTTATTAATAAAATAAAAATCTCAGTGTCTCATGACACTAGATATTAAAAGAACAAGCAACGCATTTCTCAGACTGCTGTCTGTTTCATCAGGCTGCCTTATTTTATTAATAAAATTTGGTTTTATGTAAACCTCTTTGTGAGAGTCTGAGCTCTGTCAGTCCGGCAAGACGTTGGAGTAACCAGTTTCCTTGCAGTGTCAGTGAGCTGGGACACTGTGAGATCCCAGTCTGTTTGATTTAGCACAATTGGGTGCTGCTCCACTTGTGAGTACCTTTTTGATAACCTAACAAATCTCTTTCACCAACTGTATTACACCAGAAGGCGCCTTTGTCTTTTTGTGATTTTTTTCGCAGAGAAAACTTGCTCTTAGATCCTGATTTCCCTGACAAAGCAGCTGACTCCAGTCATCATCTGTGTTCCTGATCTTTGATCATCCTGGTAGGGTTGCCATCCGTCCCTTAAAATACAGAACACTTATAAGTTACACATGCTGCAGGGTTTGCAGGGAGGAATATGAATAGTTTTGTCCAGAAACACAATACACGTTCCTCCCTGCACACCCTGCAGCATGTGTAACTCATAAATGTCCAGGAAAACATGGCTGAGGTGGCAACCCTACATCCTGGTATTTGATCACATTCATCATTTGGGACTAGTCCCACCCCAATTGGGACATTTACCATCTATATAACATTGCAGAAGAAGACAGCATTTCCAGATAAGAACCTTTCAGGAATTTCTTATTACTGTATTTGTTATTATTTGTGTTGTATCCTTTGTTTCTCATAGTCCCATATTTATAAGAATTGTTTCTTATTTGTTTACATTATTTCGTATAGTATATTTTATTATAGTTATTACATGTAATTTCTTGTTCTCTTCTCTATTAGCCTATTTACATAGTAATCATATAGGGTCCTGTGCGCCCCCTAGTAGTAACACACCCTTAGTGTTACTGATTGTTTCTTTTTATTTACAAACAGCTTGTGCAATTATGGCACAAATGGTTGTAAATGCTTCTCTGGGATCCCCTTTGTTCAGAAGTAGCAGACATATATGGCTTTGGAATTGCTTTTTGGTAATTAGAAGGCCCCTAAATGCTGCTGCGCACCACACTTGTATTATGCCCAGCAGTGACAGGGTTAATTAGGTAGCTTGAAGGGTCAATTTTAGCTTTAGTGTAGAGATAAGCCTCCAACCCGACATATCCCACCCCCTGATCCCTCCCTGACTACTCTCAAACAGCTCTATTCCCTCCCCCACCTCACTATTGTCACAGCCATCTTTAGTACTGGCAGAAAAGTCTGCCAGTATAAAAATAAAAAGTTTGTGTTTGTTTTTTGTTTTTGTTTTTTTAAATGATATATTTTCTGCAGTAAAGGATCCTCCCTTACCACTCAACCTCCCTGAGCCCCCAAAACAGCTTTCTAACGCTCCCCAGTACCCACTTTTGAATAAATTTGCCCATTTTTTTATGTATATATATATATATATATATATAAATATTTTTCTGTAGTGTACCTGCTCCCACCCTCAATTCTCTACCCCCTTCCAGACCCAGATCCCTTTTTCCTAATAATTTACCCCATCTCCCACCACCCTCTCCCACCACATCTTGTACTTAAAGGGACACTAAACCCAATTTTTTTTCTTTTGCGATTAAAATAGAGCATGAAATTTTAAGCAACTTTCTAATTTACTGCGATTATCAAATTTTACATTCTCTTGGTATCTTTATTTGAAATGCAAGAATGTAAGTTTAGATGCCGGCCCATTTTTGGTGAACAACCTGGGTTGTTCTTGCTGATTGGTGGATAAATTCATCCACCAATAAAAAAGTGCTGTCCAGAGTCCTAAACCAAAAAAAAGCTTAGATGCATTATTTTTCAAATAAAGATAGCAACAGAACGAAGAAAAATTGAATTGATAATAGGAGTAAACTAGAAAGTTGCTTAAAATTCCATGCTCTTTCTGAATCACAAAAGAAAAAAAATTGGGTTCAGTGTCCCTTTAAATGCTCATATTAGCAGATTTCGGACGCACACACATGCACACCCGCTGCCCCCATACACACTCCCACATGCACCGGCGTGTGAATTCACACTACTGCCGGAAGTTCCCCCATCGATGGCCGCCCACCCGCCTCCCTGCAATTGCTCCCACCCACCAACGATCGCGGCTATAGGTGGCCGATGCAGAAAGGGCCACAGAGTAAAAAAATATTGAGGCATCACTGCAATAATATTAAAAAGCAGCTGGAAGCAATCAGGATCACTTCCACCTCTTGAAAACACCGACCACGTACAGGGTACGTCCTTGGTCGTTAAGGACCTGTTTTTGTAGGACGTACCCTGTACGTCGTTGGTCGTTAAGGGGTTAATACACTACAGCAGGTAAAATGGATTATTCAGAACACATTAAAGCAGAGAAAATAAATCACTGTACACTGTCCTTTTAAATAAACTAAATCCATGCTAAAGGGACATGAAAGATTCTGAGATTGAAATGTACATTGTTTAACGAGGAAACAGTAAAAAATACTTTGCAATATACTTTATCTATTTAAAACTTTTTTCATGCAAATTAAGTATGAACATTTAGTTTTTTTCTGATTTCTGAGAAATAGAAAAGCACAGTGCAGACTTGACAAGTTTAATTCTCCTACCTGTCGCTAAATGGTGTCAGCAGAGATGATCAGACTAATAACTGCATCACAATGGAGCATTTACCAACAAAATGAAAGTGTCTAGCTCCTCCAAATTAGGGAAGTTTGGGTATTGAACAACACTTATAGAAAGCTGGGGTGTAGGGGTCTTGGAAAAAGGGGAGGAAATATGTTTTAAAGAGATTCAGCTTGAGGTAGTGAAAAGACATCAAGGAGGAAATATTTGAAAGACAGTGACATGTGTAAGCAAGGAAGGCAGGGGTCAAGTCGAGCGGGAACGCATGGGAACGGAGGTCCTGCACTATTTTTGCAGGTGGAACTAAGTTCCCCATGGACAGAGAACAGTTAACACTGCTGCTGCTGGTGGAAGTAGCTGGAGCACAGTATTATTAGAGGGATAGTGAGATCCTCTAGTAATGGGCAGTAACACTTCACACAATACACTAAATGCAAGCCTGCCTGCGGTCCTGCTGTGTGATCACCCCGCAATGTGTGTAACACATGGTGCTTACATTTCTGTGTGGCTTGCTCTGGGGTTATTTAGCTACCCTCAGCAGAAATAGGACAATAGCACTTTAAGTGGGTGAGACTCTGTGACAGAGGAGGATTATCAGGCTCAAAGGCAACCATTCAACTCTTCATTGGATTTAATTTGCATTCATTAACCAAAGTGTATAGATTATATGCATACAAATACAGAGAGATGCAACTGCACCTCACTGACGAGGCCCAAGGTAGGCCAAAACGTACGTCTGGGGTTTGTTGTTTTCTCTTGTTCAGAGAAGATTTGCCTGGTATTTCGGCGCTGGACTGTCATTGGGCAGGATCAGACTGATATGCTACAGGATATTTTTTTCTCTATGAAATCATAATGGGCTACAAGAGACTGCACCCTGAGTGGCACTGGCCTTGTGGACAAGCACAGAAGTTTTTCTAGCTTTTGTTCTGTTCTCAGGTGAGTGCGTATCTCTATTTTCTTGTTTGGTGTGTATAAAACAATATTAATTGTGGGGGGGGGGGAGTCTTGGTGAGTTCCCACACTTTTTTTTGGTAGGACTTGACCCCTGTCTGGAGGTAGATTAGTCATAAGCGTACAAATTATTCATAAACCCATGGAACTTTATTAAGAATCCTAAGGAAGATGTTTATATTGAAAATAGAATAGGACCAAGTACAAAGCCTTGTGCCAACCTAACAGAAAGTGGAAAAGGGGCAGAAGATGTGCCAGAGAAGGATACACTAAAGGTAGGAGGAGAACCAGGAAAAGGGCTATGTCGCATATGCCATATGACTGGGAGGTTTAGCACAAAAAGTGGGTGGTCAACAGTATCAAAGGCTGTAGACAGATCGAAAAGGATTAGCAAAGAGAATGGCTTTTAGATTTGTAGATCATTAGCAACCTTAATAATTGCAGTCTCTCTGGAGTGTTCTGCACATAATCCAGATAGTAATGGATCAAGGAGGGAGTTTGAACTGAGGAAATGTGATAGGAGTTTATATACTAAACTTTCCAGAAGTTTTGAGGCATGGGGTAGTAGGAAAATGGGACTGTAGCTGGAGGGGGAGGTTGGATTTAGAGAAGGTTTTATTAGAATAGGTGTGACTAGTGCATAAAGGATGAGGAAAATATACCAGTGCCAAGTGAGATTGAAAATATGTGTGAGGATAGGAGTTAGAGTAGTTGAGAGGGAGGTCAGTAGTTGTGAGGTAATGGGACCGAGAGGACAGGTGGTAAGGTGGGAGGATGATATAAAAGCAGAAACTTCATCCTCAGTAACAGGCACAAAGGAGCTGAATTTGTGGATATGGGAGTGCTGGATGTTTGTGAGGGATTGAGGGGGTGGAGATTGCTAGGGTGGTGAGAGATTATGCAGTTTCTGATGGAATCTATTTAGTCTATTATGTTGTTGAAGTGGCTGCAAAATCTTGAGCTGACAGAAAAGTGCTAATAGGCTACACCCAAAAAATATTGATGGGGCACTGCCCACAAGTTCATCCAGAAGCTACTTAGGTACCTAGGTATGCTTTTCAACAAAGGATACCAAAGGAATAAAGCAAAGTAAATAATACTGTAAATATTAGTAAATTGGAAAGTGCTCTGTAAGACATATGAATGATTAATTCAAACTTTACTGTCCCTCACTGTTGATTGGGTCAGTATCCTTACTGAAACAAAGCAAAGACAGTTTTCAATCATTTTTCAGGAGATATATTCTAGATGTTTTATTTCTCATTATGCATCACTGATGGATTTTATTTCAAATGGGATGTCAACTGTTTTGTCAAGCACTTTATGTGTGTGTGTGTATGCATTTATGTTTGTATAATATAGATAGATGATAGATAGATGATAGTTAGATAGATAGATATATAGATACATCTATCTATCTATCTATCGGTTTGCACAAGATTGCAAACCGATAAAATGCTGTTGGAAGCAATTTTGTTTAACGCTGCTTTCGATGGCGCATTATACCTCCATATAAAACATTTTTATGTCACATAGAAATTATTAGAAGCCGCTAAGCGATAACTTACACCAGGTATCCAGTGAAAGCACAAACACTGTTTCAGACAGTTGATACATTGAGAAAAATTTCACCCAGCTCAACTAGGTGTAAAATATGAAAAATTAGCTATTTGAGGCCTAGTTCCCATTGGAATTTTAAATCTTGCAAAAAATGCAAGTGTTTCAATGTAGAAATAAATTGGTATTTGTACTATATATTGTTGTCCCGTATATAGGAATACACTGTGTGCGCAATTATTAGGCAAGTGAGTATTTTGACCAAATCATTATTTTTATGCATATTGTCCAACTCCAAGCAGTATAAACTTAAATGCTTATTCGAATTAAGCATATCAGGTGATGTGTATTTGTGTAATGAGGGAGGATAAGGCCATAGAAGATCAACACCCCATATCAAGGTGTGAATAATTATTAGCAAGTTTCTTTTCCAAAAAGAATATTTAACTGAGTCTTAAAAGTCAAAAACTGTAAAAAGTCTTTCAGAGAGATGCATTAGAGATATTGGGGCGTGATCACAGACGCATCAAACATTTTGTTGCAAATAGTCAACAGGGTCGCAAGAAACATGTTGAGAAAAAAAGACAAAAATGAACTGCCAAAGATTTGAGAAGAATAAAACGTGAAGCTACCAGGAACCCATTTTCTTCCAGTGCTGTCATATTCCAGAACTGCAGCCTACCTAAAGTGCCCAGAAATACAAGGTGTTCAGTGCTCAGAGACATGGCCAAGGTAAGGAAGGCTGAAACACATCCACGACTGAACAAGACACATAAGTTGAAACAGACAGCACCAAATGAGACAAGTGCACTCGCCATAACTGGTTTAACCACAGGAAGCCTGAAATAATATTTGCAGCAATCCAACAGATAGAGGAACTAAATAAAATGGTCTACTTGATTTAAGCGAAAATATTTCATTAACAGACTGGAAACAATTACCCTCCTTCAGGCAACCAGCACTTTAGCGCTTACCAGTCTGCTGTATGTCCTTCTGTGTGACTCCTTGGCTGCGTAAACCATCCGTGCTACAACACAGGTACAGGCATATCCGGGATTGGGTCAGAAGTTAGAGTCCCAACCCGTGTATTGGGAGCCCAGTGGAACCGTCCGTGAATCAGCAGTCAAACAAGAAAAAATTCCTTCAGAGCGGCTCACTCAAAAACACTTTATTGTTAAAATATTTCACCAGCGTGGGCTAATAGCATGCTCACTACCAGAGAAGTGAGGTCACGTATACGGGAGCACATCAGTAGCAAAAACTGTAAAAAAGAGTGTTCTGCCTTGGCTACCCACTTTATTCATTATCATCATAAATCAGTGGATTCCCTTAAATGGCAGGCCATAGAATTGGTATATAGCCCAAGATGTGGAGGAGATAGACTTAAGGAATTGAATCGCAGAGAGACCTTTTGAATCTTTAAATTGGGCACTAGATACCCAAAAGGTTTTAACTCTGAATATGATATTATGAATCACTGGGAACAATAACGTTGTGTCATATATCTGACATCATTGCTGCTAAACTAGATGCTTAGTATCTATCGCCTAGATTACGAGTCTTGCGTTAGTCATAAAAAGCAGCGTTGAGAGGTCCCAATGCTGCTTTTTAACGCCCGCTGGTATTAACCCCTAATCTGTCGTCCCTAACATCGCCGACACCTACCTACATTTATTAACCCCTAATCTGCCGCCCACAACGTCGCCGACACTATACTAAATTTATTAACCCCTAAACCTAAGTCTAAACCTAACCCTAACACCCCCCTAACTTAAATATAATTTAAATAAAACAAAATAAAATAACTACAATTAACTAAATTATTCCTATTTAAAACTAAATACTTACCTATAAAATAAACCCTAAGCTAGCTACAATATAACATTTACATGGTAGCTAGCTTAGGATTTATTTTTATTTTACAGGCAAGTTTGTATTTATTTTAACTAGGTACAATAGTTATTAAATAGTTATTAACTATTTAATAGCTACCTAGTTAACATAAATACAAATTTACCTGTAAAATAAATCCTAACCTAAGTTACAATTACACCTAACACTACAATATAATTAAATTAATTCCCTAAACTAACTACAATTAAATACAATTAAATAAAATAAACTAAATTACGAAAAAAACAAAACACTAAATTACAGAAAATAAAATAATAATTACAAGAATTTTAAACTAATTACACCTACTCTAATCCCTCTAATAAAATAAAAAAGCCCCCCAAAATAATAAATTTCCCTACCCTATACTAAATTACAAATAGCCCTTAAAAGGGCCTTTTGCGGGGCATTGCCCCAAAGTAATCAGCTCTTTTACCTGTAAAAAAAAATACAATACCCCCCAACATTAAAACCCACCACCCACACACCCAACCCTACTCTAAAACCTTCCCAATCCCCCCTTAATAAAACCTAACACTAACCCCTTGAAGATCACCCTACCTTGAGACGTCTACACCCAGCCGGGCACAAGTGGACCTCCAGAGGGGCAGAAGTCTTCATCCGATCCGGGCAGAAGAGGACATCCAGACGGGCATAAGTCTTCATCCAGCCAGCATCTTCTATCTTCATCCATCCGGAGCAGAGCGGATCCATCTTGAAGCCAGCCGACACGGAGCATCCTCTTCTTCCGATGACTCCCGATGAATGAAGGTTCCTTTAAATGACGTCATCCAAGATGGCGTCCCTTGAATTCCGATTGGCTGATAGGATTCTATCAGCTAATCGGAATTAAGGTAGGAAAAATCCTATTGGCTGATGCAATCAGCCAATAGGATTGAGCTCGCATTCTATTGGCTGATTGGAACAGCCAATAGAATGCAAGCTCAATCCTATTGGTTGATTGGATCAGCCAATAGGATTGAAGTTCAATATTATTGGCTGATTGCATCAGCCAATAGGATTTTTTCTACCTTAATTCCGATTAGCTGATAGAATCCTATCAGCCAATCGGAATTCAAGGGACGCCATCTTGGATGACGTCATTTGAAGGAACCTTCATTCGTCGGGAGTCGTCGGAAGAAGAGGATGCTCTGTGTCGGCTGGCTTCAATATAGACCCACTCCGCTTCGGATGGATGAAGATAGAAGATGCCGGCTGGATGAAGACTTCTTCCTGTCTGGATGTCCTCTTCTGCCCAGATCGGATGAAGACTTCTGCCCCTCTGGAGGTCCACTTGTGCCCAGCTGGGTGAAGACGTCTCAAGGTAGGGTGATCTTCAAGGGGTTAGTGTTAGGTTTTATTAAGGGGGGATTGGGTGGGTTTTAGAGTAGGGTTGTGTGTGTGGGTGGTGGGTTTTAATGTTGGGGGGGTATTGTATTTTTTTTTCCAAGTAAAAGAGCTGATTACTTTGGGGCAATGCTCCACAAAAGGCTCTTTTAAGGGCTATTTGTAATTTAGTATAGGGTAGGGAATTTTATTATTTTGGGGGGCTTTTTTATTTTATTAGGGGGATTAGAGTAGGTGTAATTAGTTTAAAATTCTTGTAATTATTTTTTTATTTTCTGTAATTTAGTGTTGTTTTTTTTTCGTAATTTAGTTTATTTTATTTTATTGTATTTAATTGTTGTTAGTTTAGGAAATTAATTTAATTATAGTGTAGGTGTAATTGTAACTTAGGTTAGGCTTTATTTTACAGGTACATTTGTATTTATTTTAACTAGGTAGCTATTAAATAGTTAATAACTATTTATTAACTATTGTACCTAGTTAAAATAAATACAAACTTGCCTGTAAAATAAAAATAAATCCTGAGATAGCTACAATGTAATTATTAGTTATATTGTAGCTAGTTTAGGGTTTATTTAATATTTAGTTTTAAATAGGAATAATTTATTTAATTGTAGTTATTTTATTTAGATTTATTTCAATTTTATTTAAGTTAGGGGGGTGTTAGGGTTAGACGTAAGTTTAGGGGTTAATAACTTTATTATAGTGGCGGCGACATTGGCAGCGGCTAATTAGGGGTTAATAAAGTTAATATAGTTGCGGCGACATTGGGGGGGCAGATTAGGGGTTAATAACTATAATGTAGGTGTCGGCGATGTTGGGGGCAGCATATTAGGGGTTCATAAGTATAATGTAGGTGGTGGCGGTGTACAGAGCGGCAGATTAGGGGTTAATAATATAATGCAGGTGTCGGCGATGTCGGGGATTTATTAACCCATAAAATACTAAAATTTCCCTACCACAAAACCTAAGTCTAACCCTACAAATAGCCCTGAAAAGGGCCTTTTGCGTGACATTGCCCCAAAGTAACCAGCTCTATTACCAGCCCTTAAAAGGGCCTTTTGTGGGGCATTGCCCCAAAGTAACCAGCTCTTTTACCAGCCCTTAAAAGGGCTTTTTGTGGGGCATTGTCACAAAGTAATCAGCTCTTTTGCCTGTAATCTAATCCCCCTACACCGCCGCCACCTATATTAAATATATTAACCCCTAATCTGACCCCCCTACACCGCCGCCACCTATATTATTTATATTAACCCTAATTAAATTAGGGTTAATATAGTTAATATAGTTATTATATTATATATATTAACCCTATCTAACTCTAACACCCCTAACTTAATTATTATTAAAATAAATCTAAATAATATTAATAATATTAACTAAATTATTCCTATTTAAAACTAAATACTTACCTATAAAATAAACCCTAAGATAGCTACAATATAATTAATTATTACATTGTAGCTATTTTAGGGTTTATATTTATTTTACAGGTAACTTGGTATTTATTTTAACTAGGTACAATAGCTATTAAATAGTTAATAACTATTTAATAGCTACCTAGTTAAAATAATTACCAATTTACCTGTAAAATAAATCCTAACCTAAGTTACAAATACACTTACACTATCAATAAATTAATTAAATAAACTACAAATATCTAAACTAAAATACAATTAAATATACTAAACTAATTTACAAAAAAAACAAACACTAAATTACAAAAAATAAAAAAAGATTACAAGATTTTTAAGCTAATTACACCTATTCTAAGCCCCCTAATAAAATAACAAAGCCCCCAAAATAAAAAAAAATCCCTACCCTAATCTAAATTACAAAAGTAATCAGCTCTATTACCAGCCCTTAAAAGGGCCTTTTGTGGGGCATTGCCCCAAAGTAATCAGCTCTTTTACCTGTAAAAAAAACAACAAACCCCCCATTACAATAGCCAATAGAATTACAGTAGCTCTTATTCTATTGGCTATTCAAATCAGCCAATAGAATTAAAGTAGCTCGCATCCGATTGGCTGATTTGAATTTGAAGGCTCAAATCAGCCAAAAGGAATTCAAGGGACGCCATTTTTAATCGCGTACCTTGAATTCCTATTCAGTGTACGGCGGCGATCGTGTGAAGAGGATCCTCCACGCTCCGGCTCCGGTCTTCAGTTCCAGCGTCGCCGTTCTTCAGTTCCAGCATTGATGGTCTTCAGTTCCAGATGGACGGTCTTCAGCTCCGCGGTCATCGGTCTTTAACTCCTCTGCTCCGCTCCGGCTGGATCCTGGAAGAAGAAGAGGTCGCCGCCTGGAAGAAGACTTCTCCGCCTGGAACAGGACCTTCTCGGCCGGTCTTCAGGACAGGTAAGTAGCATTCGGGGGTTAGACTTAGGTTTTTTTAAGGGGGGATTGGGTGGGTTAGAGTAGGGGTATGTGGGTGGTGGGTTGTAATGGGGGGGTTGTTGTTGTTTTTTACAGGTAAAAGAGCTGATTACTTTGTGGCAATGCCCCACAATGCCCCACAAAAGGCCTTTTTAAGGGCTGGTAATAGAGCTGATTACTTTTGTAATTTAGATTAGGGTAGGGAAATTTTTTTATTTTGGGGGGCTTTGTTATTTTATTAGGGGGCTTAGAATAGGTGTAATTAGCTTAAAAATCTTGTAATCTTTTTTTATTTTTTGTAATTTAGTGTTTTTTGTTTTTTTGTAATTTAGTTTAATGTATTTAATTGTATTTTAGTTTAGATATTTGTAGTTTATTTAATTAATTTATTGATAGTGTAGGTGTATTTGTAACTTAGGTTAGGATTTATTTTACAGGTAAATTGGTAATTATTTTAACTAGGTACCTAGTTAAAATAAATACCAAGTTACCTGTAAAATAAATATAAACCCTAAAATAGCTATTTGTTTTTTTTAGCTAGGTAGTTATTAAATAGTTAATAACTATTTAATAACTATTCTACCTAGTTAAAATAAATACAAACTTGCCTGTAAAATAAAAATAAAACCTAAGCTAGATACAATGTAACTATTAGTAATATTGTAGCTATCTTAGGGTTTATTTTATAGGTAAGCATTTAGTTTTAAATAGGTATAATTTAGTTAATATTATTAATATTATTTAGATTTATTTTAATAACAATTAAGTTAGAGGTGTTAGGGTTAGAGTTAGATAGGATTAATATAGTTAATATATATAATATAATAACTATATTAACTATATTAGGGGGTCAGATTAGGGGTTAATATATTTAATATAGGTGGCGGTGGTGTATGTGGATTAGATTAGGGGGTAATACATTTATTATAGGTGGCGGCAGTGTAGGGGGATTAGATTAGGGGTTAATATATTTAATATAGGTGGCGGTGGTGTAGGGGGATTAGATTACAGGCAAAAAGCTGATTACTTTGTGACAATGCCCCGCAAAAGGCCCTTTTAAGGGCTGGTAATAGAGCTGGTTACTTTTGCAATGCCACACAAAAGGCCCTTTTCAGGGCTATTTGTAGGGTTAGACTTAGGTTTAGTGGTAGGGAAATTTTAGTATTTAAGGGGTTAATAAATTTAATATAGGTGGCGGCAGTATAGGGGGATTAGATTAGGGGTTAATAATTTTAATATAGTTGGCGGTGGTGTAGGGGGATCATATTAGGGGGTAATATAGTTAATGTAGGTGGCGGCGGGGTAGGGGGCTCACATTAAGGGGGAAGACATTTAATGTAGCTAGCGGCGGTGTAGGGGGGTCAGATTAGGGGGTAATACATATAATATAGGTGACGGCGGGGTCCGGGAGCGGCGGTTTAGGGGTTCATATATTTATTATTAGGAGTGAGAGGGGGGATTGCGGATGGAGGGGTATACGTGTCAGGCTATGTTTGGGAGGCGTGTTAGACAGTACGGGTGATTTTATAACTTAGTCAGTTTTTTTATGCGGCAGCAGTTTTTAAAGTGCCGTAAGTCACTGGCGACTCCTGAAATTTGTACTTACGCAGATTTCTGGACATCGTTAGTTTGTCAGACTTATGGCAGTTTAGCATCTGACAGCGCCATATATGAGATAGCTCGAGTTGCAAGCTGAAACTACGGGCGGCGCAGATTTCTACGCTTGCGCCGAAACCTGCGCCATATATCGGATCCTGCCCTATGTGCTAATTTCTTAGACCTTGAAGGCTGCCTCTAATCTGAAAGCATTTTGACAGTTTTTCACCACTAGAGGGTGCTGGTTCATGTGTTTCACATAGATAACAATGAGCATTCAAATCCTGCCTTTTCCCCTGTTTTTTGTGTCATCTGCATTTCAAGCCTCTCTTTTGGTATGTGAATTGGGTCCCTGCATTCAAATCTTGGGCGCAATCCGATAAAGATCGTAGTTTGCGGCGCAAGCGAGGGAACCCCCGCCGCCCGCAGTTTCAGCTCGCAACTCGAGCTATCCTATATATGGCGCCGTCAGAGGCTAAAGTGCCGTAAGTCGGATAAACCAGCGATGTCCAGAAATCTGCGTAAGCACAAATTTCTGGAGTCGCCAGTGACTTACGGCACTTTAGAAACTGCCGGCGCCTACAAAACCTGACTAAAGTTATTAAATCCCCCGTACTGTCTAACACGCCTCTTAAACATAGCCCGACAAGTCTAACCCTCTATCCGCTATCCCCCCTCACTATCCTAACAATAAAAATGTATTAACCCCTAAACCTAAGCCAGCTATACTAAATCTATAACCCCCTAATGTGATCCCCCTACACCGTCGCAAGCTACCTTACCTACCCCCTAATGTGAGTCCCTTACACCGCCGCCATCTACCTTACCTACCCCCTAAAGTGAGCACCTACCCCGCCGCCATCTACCTTACCTACCCCCTAAAGTGAGCCCCTACCCCGCCGCCATCTACCTTACCTACCCCCTAAACTTGAGGACAAGGGTCCCAGAGGGTGTTAACTCTGAATATGATTTGATCAACTTTTGGTGACCCTCTGTTCTCTCACTTTGTAGTGAGCCACCACTCTCCGCTGGCCTGGGTTCCTCTCCTCCTCCTCCTTCTTAATTATGACAGCTCAGAATTGAGTATCTAGTCTATATGGTCCCTGAGGTCACAATATACTGACAGGGTTAATAATGATCAATTTCCAGTAGTAAGGACCTGTGACCATGTAGATATATAACCTAGCCTCTATATCTTCCTATTTACTGGGTCTTTGAGGTCACACTATTCCTATAATATAAATAGTGATAAGTTCCATCAGCTTGGACCAGTGACTCTTCACACTCATGCAGTCATACAACTCAGCCTTCATATTTATACTTATATATTCTTTACCTATTGGTGTTATCATTAGTCAGTTCCATCCCACAGCTTTTAACATGTAGCTGCAGTTCTTAATCACTAGTGCGTGGCTTAAGTGTAGCCTCAATAGGGGCCTAGCATATGGTTAGTGTACTTCATATTATGATACTACCACTTTTTGTACTTAGTGAGGGACTGCCAGCCCCGTGAATTACGCAGGGTTAATGTATAGGTTAGTCCACACATTACAAGACACAAGTAGTGTATATGTTTATCCACAATTTGTATGGTGTGTGTACATCTTGTTTATGCATTGTATTTCATTTATTTATTTATTTTGTTTACTCTGCTGAAATAATCATTCCTATAGTATGCCTTATTTTATTATGTTATGTTTCAGAGTGTATGGATGCAGAAGTCACATTTTGAGCTGCAGGGAATCGATGATCAGAGCACTTTTCAAGAAATTCAAGCTATAGCAAGACTGTTATAATTTGTAGTAGCGACAACAATACTATTTCATTTGTATACACCTTGGCTGTTGATGAATTTTGATATCTCTATTATCATCACTGTATAATTTTTTGATGTTGGTGTTTATGTATCATTTGTGCATTAGGAGTTTATATTCATTACTGTATGTTTAACGGAAATCTCTGTGCACCATTTTGAAATCTGTTCCCATTGGTGCTTTTTGTAAAAGGGTGGACCCCTTCTAGCCAATGGGAAGCGGACTGCTTGCTTTTTAAGGAGCACGCACAAATGTTTTAATCAGGTAATGAGTAAGGCAATCTGCTGAAACGCGTATACCTGTCTATCTGCAGTCTGTAAACAACAGTAGATTTTTTCTGTTCAGTCTTAACCCTGGGGAGGTTGTTACTTTCCCCCCCCCCCCTCACACTGTTTGTTTTTGGTTTATTATAGACGTACCGCTTTGTGTTATTTCACTCATTTGCGCTTAAGCGTGATATGTTTGTTTAATAAAACATTTTTAATTGCAACACACTTATACCTGTGCTCCTCGCATTCTTTTCTACTCGCTAAACTGAGCCCCTACCCCGCCGCCATCTATCTTACCTACCCCCTAAAGTGAGCACCTACCCCGCCGCCATCTACCTTACCTACCCCCTAAACTGAGCCCCTTACACCGCCGCCATCTATTTTAAAAATATTAACCCCTAATTTAATCCCCCTACACCGCCGCCAGCTACATTAACTATATTAACCCTAATTATATTAGGGTTAATATAGTTAATATAGTTATTATATTATATATATTAACTATATCAACCCTAATTATATTAGGGTTAATATAGTTAATATTGTTATTATAATATATATATATATATATATATATATATATTAAGTATAATAACCCTATCTAACTCTAACATCCCTAACTAAATTCTTATTAAAATAGATCTAATTAATATTAATATTATTAATTAAAATATTCCTATTTAAATCTAAATACTTACCTATAAAATAAATCCTAAGATAGCTACAATGTAATTAATAATTACATTGTAGCTATTTTAGGGTTTATATTTATTTTACAGGTAACTTGGTATTTATTTTAACTAGGTACAATAGCTATTACATAGTTAATAACTATTTAATAGCTACCTAGTTAAAATAATTACCAATTTACCTGTAAAATAAATCCTAACCTAAGTTACAAATACACCTACACTATCAATAAATTAAATAAACTACAAATATCTAAACTAAAATACAATAAAATAATCTAAACTAAATTACAAAAAAAAATAAACACTAAATTACAAAAAAATAAAAAAAATTACAAGATTTTTAAGCTAATTACACCTATTCTAAGCCCCCTAATAAAATAATAAAGCCCCCCAAAATAAAAAATTTTCCCTGCCCTATTCTAAATTAAAAAAGTTCAAAGCTCTTTTACCTTACCAGCCCTTAAAAGGGCCTTTTGCGGGGCATGCCCCAAAGAAAACAGCTCTTTTGCCTGTAAAGAAAAAACACAATACCACCCCCCAACATTACAACCCACCACCCACATACCCCTATTCTAAACCCACCCAAACCCCCCTTAAAAAAACCTAACACTACCCCCCTGAAGATCTCCCTACCTTGTCTTCACCCAGCCGGGCCGAACTCTTCATCCGATCCGGGCGATGTCCAATCAAGCGGCAGTGAAGTCTTCTTCCATCCGGGCGATGTCTTCAATCAAGCGGCAGTGAAGTCTTCTTCCATCCGGCGATGTCTTCAATCAAGCGGCAGTGAAGTCTTCTTCCATCCAGCGATGTCTTCTTCCATCCGGCGATGTCTTCAAGCAAAGCGGCATCTTCAATCTTCTTTCTTCGCTCCTCCACCGCGGAGCATCCATCCGGCACGAAGACTAAATGGGGAATGAGGTACCTTTAAATGACGTCATCCAAGATGGCGTCCGTCGATTTCTGATTGGCTGATAGGATTCTATCAGCCAATCGGATTGAACCCAAAACGTCTGTTCTCCACATTCAATACTCTTCTCTGCCCACCCCCACCTCCCACCACAAATCTTCTCTCAGCCCAAGATTTTGCCAGCTACTTCAACAACAAAATCAACTCCATCAGAAATGAAATCAGCTCTCAACATACTACCGGTCTCCCTCCCCCTCAAAAGCTCACAATCATCCAAAACCCACATAGCCATAAATTTAGCTCTTTTGCCCCTGTTACATAGGATGAAGTTTCTGCCCTTATACTATCCTCTCACCTCACTACCTGTCCTCTCGACCCCATCCCCTCACAACTACTCCCCTCCCTCTCTTCTACCCTTACCCCTATACTCACATAGATCTTTAACCTGTCTAACCATACCTTTAATGTAGCCTTCTCTGGGGCATCCTCTGCCCCATTACCTCTTTCTGTTGGGGTACCGCAAGGCTCTGTCCTCAGTCCCCATCTCTTTTCTATCTACACATCCTCACTAGGTACCTTAATAAAGTCCCACGGGTTTCATTATCATTTGTATGCTGACGATACCCAAATCTACCTCTCTGCACCAGAACTACCTCCTTCCTTGCTAACCCGTGTCACTGTCTCTCTCATATCTCATCTTGGATGTCCTCTCATTACCTCAAGCTAAATCTCTCCAAAACTGAGCTCCTTATATTCCGTAACACTAAGGGTGTGTTACTACTAGGGGGCGCACAGGACCCTATATGATTACTATGTAAATAAGCTAAGAGAGAAGAGAACAAAAAATTACATGTAATAACTATAATAAAATATACTATACGAAATAATGTAAACAAATAAGAAACAATTCTTATAAATATGGGACTATGAGAAACATAGGATACAACACAGATAATAACATATACAGTAATAAGAAATTCCTGAAAGGTTCTTATCTGGAAATGCTGTCTTCTTCTGCAATGTTATATAGATGGTAAATGTCCCAATTGGGATGGGAATAGTCCCAAATGATGAATGTGATCAAATACCAAGATGATCAACGATCAGGAACACAGATGATTACTGGAGTCAGCTGCTTTGTCAGGGAAATCAGGATCTAAGAGCAAGTTTTCTCTGTGAAAAAAATCACAAAAAGACAAAGGTGCCTCCTGGTGTAATACAGTTGGTGAAAGAGATTTGTTAGGTTACACACCCAACCAGGTGTACTAAGACCTAATTGGTCTCAATATAACCACTGACATAATAAACAAAATAGAATGACTATCTCTAAACATCTCTAAACATCTAAAAACATTTTAAAAATTTATCATGAGAATGAGTATATATATATATATGTTCCAGTAATTATATTTTAAAGGAATATATATGTCAATGAGAAGACCTTGTTCACAAGATTGGATAGACTCATTATGTTAACCCTTATGTGTGTGTATGTATATATATGTGTATATATATATATATATATATATACTCATTCTCATGATAAATTTTTAAAATGTTTTTAGATGTTTAGAGATGTTTAGATATTGTCATTCTATTTTGTTTATTATGTCAGTGGTTATATTGAGACCAATTAGGTCTTAGTACACCTGGTTGGGTGTGTCAGGTGTTAATGAACTGGGATTGGTCATATGTTTTTATTTAAGCCAGTACTCTCATTGTATCAATAGAAGCCTGATGAAACAGACAGCAGTCTGAGAAACGCGTTGCTTGTTCTTTTAATATCTAGTGTTATGAGACACTGAGATTTTTATTTTATTAATAAAATTTGTTTTTATTTAAACCTCTTTGTGAGAGTCTGAGCTCTGTCAGTCTGGCAAGACGTTGGAGAAACCAGTTTCCTTGCAGTGTCAGTGAGCTGGGACACTGTGAGATCCCAGTCTGTTTGATTTAGCACAATTGGGTGCTGCTCCACATGTGAGTACCTTTTTGATAACCTAACAAATCTCTTTCACCAACTGTATTACACCAGGAGGCGCCTTTTTGTGATTTTTTCACAGAGAAAACTTGCTCCTTATATTCCCTCCTTCTTCCAAAATCTCCACCCCCCCATGTCTCTATAACTGTTGATAACTCCATCATTACCCCAACCTCACATGCCCAATGTCTTGGGGTCACACTGGACTCAGATCTTTCTTTCACTCCTCACATTCAGTGCTTGGCTAAAGCCTGCTGCTTCCACCTTAAAAACATCGCTAAAATTAGACATTTCCTTACACAAGACACAACAAAGATTTTAATCCACTGTCTCATCCTTTTCCGCCTCGCCTACTGAAACTCTATCCTCTCTGGTCTCCCTAGCTGCCACCTAACTCCTTTAAGATCCATAATGAATGTCTCTGCCAGGCTCATCTTCCTTGCACGTCACTCTTCATCTGCCGCACCTCTCTACCAATCCCTTCACTTCCTCTTGCCTCCAGGATTAAAAACAAAATTCTCACTCTGACACAAAAAGCCCTCAATTGCACTGCTCCCCCTACATATCAGACTTTGTCTCCAGATACTATCCCTCCCGTCCCCTTCGCTCCGCTTATGATCTCCTAATCTCCTCCTCTCTTGTTACCTCCTCACATTCCCATCTTCAAGATTTCTCCAGATTGGCTCCCATCTTATGGAACTCTCTGCCTCGCTCCACAAGAATGTCCCCTAGTTTTAAAAGCTTCAATCCTCCCTGAAGACTCTACTATTCAGGGACGCTTACAACCTACACTAACCTTCCTATCTCCACTGCTATCCCATAAAACCCCATAGCATGTTAGCCTATGAACCCAGCTGTTTGTAGTTCACCTTCATAAGAGCCGACTACAACAGTGCTACTCTCGGCAGGACCCTCTCTCCCCATTTGATCCCTGTAATCGTTTTTATATACCACCTATGTTCATAGCGCTGTGGAACCTGTTGGCGCTCTACAAATACCTGATAATAATAATAATAATAATAAAGCTCAGACACATGAAGCTCCTAGGAGTCAGCACTGATTGGCTAAAAATGCTAGTCTATCAAAAGAACTGAAATAAGGGCGTATTTTGCAGAGGCTTAGATACAAGGTAACCACAGAGGTAAAAAGTATATTTTTATAACTGTGTTGGTTATGCAAAACTGGGGAATGGGTAATAAAGGGGTTATCTACATTTTTAAACAAGAAAAATTCTGGTTTTTACTGTCCCTTTAATAACTACAAGGGATTTAATCACAATAATCAGTTTATATACAGTTCTGAAAGAGTTCACTATAATGACTGACTTATAAATCTGGAGTGCCAAGTCCTGTCTAGCAAATAAATTATTTAGCAATAATGACTAGTTAAACTGCACAGAACTATGAACATGAGCTTGAAATACCAATTGTGCTCTTTAAAGGGACATTATACACTCATTTTTTCTTTGCATAAATGTTTTGTAGATAATCTATTTATATAGCCCATAAAGTTTTTTTTTTTAATTAATGTATAGTTTTGCTTATTTTTAAATAACATTGCTCTGATTTTTAGACTCCTAACCAAGCCCCAAAGTTTTATGTGAATACGCTCGACTACCTACTCCAGCTTGCTCCTGTTTGTGTAAAGGGTCTTTTCATATGGAAAAGAAGGGGGAGGGGGGGAGGGTCTTATTTGCCACTTGCAGTGGGCTTTCCAGCTACCTTTTCAACAGAGGTAAACTGACAGCTTCTAAGTAAGTTTTTAAACAGTTTTATACTGAATTTTTATATCAGTATCTGTGCATATTATTCTTTATAGTAGTGTCTATTACATGCAGTTATATGAAAATGAGTGTATACTGTCCCTTTAAGTTTACCAGCTTCAATTAGACTGTAGCTACCAAATACCTTTGATTTAAAATTATATATATATATATATATATATATATATATATATATATATATATATCAATTGCGTATACTTTACCCAGATAACCAAATTAATGTTTCAGTTTCCAGAATTTCTTGTGGGTCATCTATGGAGGATTTACTCACAATGCGCAAAAGTACAGGCTTCAAAAATGGTTAATCTCCCTTTGTTCAATGAAGTGTCCCAAAATGGCAGAGAAAATACTTGACACATAGTCTGTGTATTTTTCTCTCCAAAAACGTATGCCTCTTTGAGTCTGTCTCTCTTAGAGTGTGTATGGACCTTTATTTCAAAAATAAAGAATTCCTCCTCCTTTTCTTTAATCATTCCCACAAGATTTTGATAGGCCCTTACCGGTGCTTGTCTCTGATTCGCCCTTGGATCTCAACATCTCATATGTTATTTTGGGAAACGCCTCCCTGAGTAGCCAAATGCCTTTTGGTTGTAATACCAAGCCGACTAGATAGCTCAGCATGCTAAGGCACTGTGGCTGAGCTCTGTAGCAACCCAAAGGTTGCTGGTTCGATCCCCGTTGAGGTCCACTCAGCCTTTCGTCCTTCCGAGGCCAATAAAATGAGCAGTGCCTTGAGACCCTTATGAGTGATTAGCCGTGCTTTACAAGTACCCCATACATACATACCATTTTTGAACCATAGGTGGCAGCAGATAACCAGAAATGCAGTTTTACCTTCAATGCTGCTACAATTAATCTAACCTTTAAAATGTTTATTTTATTTACTATCATTTTCAGTATTAATAAATCATATGCTAAATATACCTGGGACCATATAGTGCCATTTTCTCTGTTTATTTTAATATGAAATAGGAGTATACTTCTAGTAATCATATTAAATAAGCAGTTTACTGTTAACCATCCTTCTTCACAGAATCATAGCATTCAACATCCTGGCATTGTATTGTATCTTAAATGAATACATTATATTTCACGTTTCTAATAATTTTTGAGTCCATAGATTTATGTTTATGACCAATATTCATAGGACATCTTGTCTGAAAAATAAAGAAACAGATGTTGTTATTTTGAAATGAGTCAAACATTTATACATTTATCAATGCAGCTATTATTCAATACAGCAGACATTTATCCAATATAGCATGTTTCAGATCAATACATATACATATATGTTATTTGAGTAATTTAAATAGATTTGAAAATTATAGACAAATCATTTATATGACGTTTTAAGTATACATTCTGCTATTTAAAATCCCAAGTTGTCACCAAGTCTGGTGAACAGGACATCCTGTGTATCCACTCAGCAGGGGATAATCAACTCCTAGATATGATTAGCTACATCTTTTGAGAATGGTTGTATATTCCATTATCCTTACAGACGGAGCGACTGGTTTTTCAGATAGGGAAAAATCTTTACACAGGCCTCCTTTGAAATGGATAATTGGGACATTCTGGCTTGTAATGTGTATTCTAGTCACAGCAGGTGGTCTGTGTCATCCTGAGATTTTACAGATGTTCTGTTAATCAGGAAAAAGGGGGGTTGGGGCCATATGAGACTAATTCATATCAAATTAGATTTTTGCTAAAATGAAATATTAGATTCTATGATGTATCTGTAGTTTATTTAAGGTTACTTCGCAGATAACCTGACATTACAGATGAGCTAGTTGGACCTTTTAAGGTTGAAAGATAAACTCAAAATTTACTCCCAAACCTACTGCCAGTTTTTAGAAGACAGTTTCTTCAAGCAGTGGTACAGGAAAAAGTCTGCATCTTTCAAGAAGACCATGATATTTATACAGGACAATGCTCCATCGAATGCATCAAAGTACTCCACTGCATGGCTAGCCAGGAAAGGCTTTAAAGATGAAATGATGACATGGCCCCCTTCCTCACCTGACCTAAACCCTATTGAGAATTTGTGGGCCCTTCTTAAACGGGAGATCTACAGTAAAGGAAAACAGTACACCTCTCTGAACAGTGTCTGGGAGGCTGTGGTTGCTGCTGCACAAAAAGTTGATCATCAACAGTTCAAAAATCTAACAGACTTCATGGATGGAAGGTTCAAGAATCTGACAGACTCCATGGATGGATAGGGTAGCTATATTGGTCACTGATTTTGTTTTTGGAAATGTCAAAAATGTTTATTTGGAAATTTTAAATTGTTTGTTTATTATTATCACTTTAACAGATGAAAATAAAGAAGTGAGATGGGAACATTTTTGTTTTTTATTCAGTTGCATAATAATTGTGCACACTAATAGTTGCCCAATAATTGTGCACACATAGATATTCTCCTAAGAAAGCCAAAACCTCACTTTTACTTTCTTAAATATTCAGGTTTGAGGTTTATTAACATTTTAGATTGACTGAGAGCACTGTAGTTGTTCAACAAGGAAATTAATCCTCAAAAATACAACTTGCCTAATAATTGTGCACACAGTGTAGTTTCAAAAATATATGCAAGCACATATCTACATATTTCAAACTAGCCCTATGCCTAGGGCAGCAAAAAATATTATATACGTCAATACATAGGAAAATAGAATAATATTAAAAATATTAGTTGCTTACATTTATAATGTAATGTTTATTTGTAATGAAACATTTTGATATGTATTCATGTTTTTATTAATACACCTTTTTTTCTTTTGCATGTTTTACAGATTGAACATGGGCATTGTTCATGATCTACCAACATGGAATATCCAATCCCCTCCCTGTCTCACATCCTCTCTCCACTCCATATTTTATCTGTCATTTTGTCACAAAATAAATGTGTACATTTTTTTTTTATAGTTAGGAGAAATGTTTCTTTATTTAAAGCTATGTACTAATATCTCTGCATTTATCTTTAAGGTGATTTTGCATGCACACTTTCAAAGTTGCATATGTCAACTAACAAGAGAACCATGTTTTGGGGTCTGTTGAAAGGAACAGGAACCCCCAAATATTTTTGTTAATTAAAGTTTACAATTAATTGCTATTATCAGATTTGCTTCATTATCTTGTTCTTTGTTGAAGAGATATCTAAATAGGTAGTGTGCACATGTTTGAAACACTACAAGACAGGAAATAGAGCTGCTATCTAGTGATTTTGAAAATGTGTAGCTTTATTGCAAAACTGCTGCCATATAGTGTTACAGACACGTGCACACTCCTGAACTAACATTCTTGCTTTTTAACAAAGAATTACAAACAAATTAAGAATATTTAAAAGAACAAATAAATGGTAAATGTACTTAAAATGATATGCTTTATATATATGTGTATTCAAAGACAGAATGTGGGTTTTATGTCCCTTGAAATTACATTCTAATGACAATTGTTCATTTTAGAGGGAAAACTATACACCATTTAAAAACTAAAAAATAAAGTACATAGATTATCACTGCATACAATCCCCTGAGACTGCACATCAGAAGGCCATTGTTACCATATATATATATATTAAAATACAGTAATAATGGAACAAAACAAAACATTTTCATAATGATGACTTTTAACAAAATTAGCATAATTAATTTCTGTCATTTTTATTTTGAAAATCTTTTTGATCAGTTTGATTCAAAATAAATAATGACATTAAAATATTATGTGGCATATTAATAATATTTTTTAAAATATATGTAATATTATTAAGTCTGCTATACATTTGCCTTATTTTGGAATATTATAAAAATATAATGAGCGACAAATATCAAATAATAACTTCACAAATATGGAAGTATTATCTTAAACATGCAGTTAGTTAGAACATCTCAAAGTGTATTGTGCATTGGTCCCAGGGAGAGCCTATGGGGCCTATTTAACAAAGGTCTGTGGGATCAGGTCCTACAGACCTCGCTGAATGCAGAGAGCAATACGCTCTCCGTATTCAGCATTGCACCAGCAGCTCTTGGAAGCTGTTGGTGCAACGCCGCCTTCTGCAGATTCTCGGCCAATCGGCCGCCAGCAGGGGGGTGTCAATCAACCTGAGTAGGCGGGCAGGTTATGGAGCAGCGGTCTTTAGACTGCAGGCTCGCCAGAAACACAGGCCCTCAAGCTCTATCCAGGGCTTGATAAATGGGCCCCTGTGTCTGTTCATATGATGTCAATTAAAATGTATTTATCACCTCTATATCAAGGCAATTACAATATATGCTCCGCAAACATCACAGTGCTTAAATACAATATACATACAAAAAGGCGTGCATTTGTCATGCTAGGTAGACTTTTAAAAACATTCATTAAAAAGTTAACTATAAGTATGAATGCAAGGTATTTGGCCATACCAACAGTAATGAGGATTTGCTTTCAAGGTTTTCTACAATTGTATAACCCTTATTGGCTTGTTCTGAAGGAACAACCAACATTTGCTTTAGAATCATTAGTCATAACATTATTTGCCCGTGCAAGCTGACTAATGTGAAATAGAAGTATTCTTAAATGGGATAATATTGTTGAAATAAGGACACATACATTTCTGATTTTATTCAGAAATTATTTATAAATTAAATATTTGGCATAAGTGTAAAATGGAAATCACAAAATACATAGAAAAAAATGTTGAAAATAAAATAGAAAAAAAATGAATGCCTGCGGCAGCACTCAGTTCTAGGAAAAGTACTGGGGGGGGGGAGTGTGGCATTTTGTGCAATGCCCAACAGCTACTGCAGGAAGATGACAGAGGACGTTGTGCTAAGTCTGATTTGCACATTAACATAAATGCATCTTTACATAGTTGTATCATGTCAGCAAAGATGCAAATTGAATCAATATGAGATGATGCAAACACCATAGACTCTCTGAGCATGTGCTGTGTGCAGGGAGCATACTTAAAGGACCAGTCGACACAGTAGATTTGCAATATCAACAAATGCAAGATAACAAGACAATGCAATAGCACTTAGTCTGAACTTCACATGAGTAGTAGATTTTTGTTCTGACAATTTTAAATTTTTTGTCTTTTTCCACTCCCCCTGTACCATGTGACAGCCATCAGCTAATCACAAATGCATACACTACCATGTGACAGCTATCAGCCATTCACAAATGCATACACACTTATTATTGCACATGCTCAGTAGGAGCTGGTGACTCAAAAAGTTTAAATATAAAAAGACTGTGCACATTTAGTTAATGGAAGTAAACTGGAAAGTTGTTTAAAATAGCATGTTCTATCTGAATCATGACAGTTTAATTTTGATTGAGTGTCCCTTTAAAGAACCCGTAAATACAGTAGCGTTGCATAAACAACAGATGCCTGATAACAAGACAATGCAATAGCACTTAGTGTTTACTTCAAATGAGTAGAAGATTTTTATGACAAATTTTAAAGTTATGTCTTTTTCCACTCCCCCTGTATCATGTGACAGCCATCAGCCAATCACAAATGCATATATACGTATATTCTGTGAATTCTTGCACATGCTCAGTAGGAGCTGGTGACTCAAAAAGTGTAAATATAAAAAGACTGTGCACATTTGTAAAGTAAAGTAAATTGCAAAGTTGTTTAAAATTGTGTGCTCTATCTGAATCATGAAAGTTAAATTTTGACTTGAGTGTGACTTGAAACAGAACTAACTTTAAAAACATTTTTGCTCATAATTTATATTGCAAGATGCTTCTATTTGAATCTGAAATGTACCTGTGTACATTCTAACACTGGCTGGAATGTCCCTTTAAAGGGACATAGACATCAATAGTATGCTTGGATTGTACAGTTTTTTTAACATTTATAAGTGCACATGTAATGATTGGTTAATAAACTCCATGAAATCCTAGGGATCCTACTTTCCAATCAGCCTCGTATATGTGCAGTGCTGATCTTGGTGTTACAAAAAGCTAATGTAGCCTTTATTTATGCTGTTTTGTAGTAGCCTGTACAGCCCCAGTATAATATAAACATTTTATGTCCCTTTAAATAGGATTTGGAAACATTTGCTTCATTAGAGTGGCCATACAATTTCTAGTTAATTTGGTACACTTTCTCTATGTTACCAGCTTATCTGGTCAATATTTCTTCAGAAGGCATATGCTGCCCTGGTGCGCAGTAACTGTAAATGGAATGATAATCCCCCACAGTACTGGCTGTCAGCATTACATGTTGTTAATTCTTTAGAAAGGTGTTACAAAATGTAGGCATGTTTGTGCATTTTCTCTCTGTAAATCCATCTCACTAAATGACAAAGGCAGTTGGCAGCTGTACTTTGGCCCCTGGCGCAGGTTTTGTTGAGGCCTTGTACAGACACGCAGTGTGCAGACGCTTACTGCTACTGACCACCTGGCTTATATGTAAGTGATTCAGTAACTGAATTTTCACAGAAAGGGTAAGGCCGGCTCTATCATTCTTTCACCTGGGCTGTGTTTGCCCTATTGGGATCTTTACATATTTACCCACTGATACAGAGTCCCCATTGTCTCCGCACTATGTGTCCTGTGCTTGTTTGAACAGCTAGGTATGATTTATACATAGGATTTAGTAAGGAGTTATGCAGTATGGTTTTTATAAAGACTTGTGCTCTCCCAGTAAACTGGGGTTCATTTTATCTAAAAATATGCGTTTAAAGGGAAATGAAGCCTAATTTTTTTCTTTCATGATTGATAAAGCATGCAATTTAAAAAAAAGTTTCTAATTTACTTTCATTTTTTTGTTCTCTTGTTATCTTTTGTGGAAAAGCAGTGAAATATGCTTAGGAGCCAGCCTATCTTTGGAGCATTGTAAGGTAGCAGTTTTGCAAGAATATTATCCATTTGCAATAGCACTAGATGGAAGCTCCAGATGCCTATGTAGGTATCTCTTTAACAAAGAATATGGGGACGAAGTTTGATAATATAAATAAATTGGATTTTTTTTTTAAATTGTTATCTCTGTCTGAGGCCCTGATGATCAAAAGAGCCATGAGGCGGATAGATATTTGAAAGTTATCTGATGCAATGTCAAGAAGGCTGGCAAAATATTCCAAGTGGCCAACAGTACTGCTTAAAGGCAGTATCACAGAGAGGCGTCTTACCATACATTTCAGTGGGTGGAGATGCTATTATGATACTGGCGATATATTCAAAGCAGCATTGTCACCTACATCGAAGGTGTAATATAAATGATCCTTTTACACAGTCCTGTATGACAATACAATTTACATGTGTCACAGAAACACAGCCCATGTTCTCACAATACAATAGTGAATGATATATGTTTATTGTTTAATGCATATGTATTGTATAGTACGATGTTACAATATGTATGTCAGCTATAAACGTTATTGTGCTATTCTTCTTAGGTGAGCATTTTTACTTATTTTGAGATTGCAATTGCAGGTTCTAAATATTCATATTTACATTACATTGAGAACGCGCATTTTTTGCGATCACAACATTAATTTTTTACAATATTGTGATCTTGATTTAGAGCTTTCACATTTCACAATATTGCGAACACGTTTTCGCATTTGTAATATTCATATTTCATATTATTGAGATTTCAATTGTGCAATTGTGTATTACTTATAATATTGCGATCGCACTGTATATATCTATATTAATTCTTTAGAATTATATATAGTTCTATATTAATATTAATATATATCTATATATATATATATATATATATATATATATTTATAATTAATATAGAATACGTTTGTTACAATGCAATTGCAAGATAAAAAGCGGAACAGAAGCGCCAACATGACCTAGTATTGACAGAACATGTAATCAACAAAAGCAAGAGATGAAGTATACTCACAAGCAGGGCGCACCCATATGGTGCTATTGTAGCAGACTGGAACTAAGCAGTGGTCCAGCTCATAAATCCAGAGGGTCCTTGGGAGAGCCTATTGGTTAGTACCTGGAAGGACAAAGGATACACACATGCATAGCCCAGTAACATTTGGACCAAAGAGGTATGTGACTAATAGGTTGCACTTACAGAAAACAAAGCACCTCCAGGTGCAATACCAGCATACTGGGACCTCTCAGCCGCCCAGTGGACTGTATCACCAAGAAGCAGGAAAATAGCGATCCCAAGCAAAGGTGCCCGAATGACCAGCAAAAATAATGTATGGTGAAAAGAACATACAACAGCAAGTGTATATTAAAAAAAATTATTTTAAAAAGTGACGCGTTTCTCAGCCACCTATGGGCTGTTTCATCAGGCTATAAAACAACATTACAACACACTTGCTATATTACAGGAAATGGAAAATGTACAATGATCTGATAGGTCAAACAATTAATACATTAAAAACCTACACCTGTCTGTGTTAATTAATAGTTAGTTGATATGGTAACCTCAGTAACAAACCTAACAGGTGATATATAAAATATTTAAAAATACAAATCGAAACATATATAAACTAAAATACTCATCAAATCATATATCAAGGACACAAAGATATACAATATGATATAAAACAGAATGAACAATGTTTAAGTATTTGTCACACTTGGTATATTGTACAGCTGTGCTTAAATAAAACACAAACAATCATATCAGCATGGTCCTACATATACTAAAAGAAGTTTCTTAATTAATTCTTCTTAGGCCGTAGTAAACTACAGCTGACACTCGAAGCTGATACTAGTGTAATCAAAATGGTAGCTTAGCCCTAAAGATATAGCGTTACTCTCATCAAGACAGTCTTATATTAGCGTGAAGCTTTTGCATAGTGGGAGAAGTACCCAAGCTTGTATATGTTCACTCCTATTGTAATCAGTTTATGAAAAAGGATACATTGTTTCCAATGGGGCCCATAGATTATAGTAAATATATGTTTGTAACCGTGATCGCCATTTAGCCCCGCCCTCCTGCGTGACCAAATGAGGTGTGTGTCTTTGCTCCAATCACAGATGATTGTACATAGTAGACAAGGCCTGAAGCTATAAGATGCTCCAAACTCTACAGAGAGTCATAAAACTTGTGTATGTTCATTCCCATTGTGATTGATTTGTGAGAAAAGAATACATTGTTTACGAAAGGGCCCATAGATTCTAAACTAAATGTTTGCGACCGTAAACGCCAATAAGACCCCGCCCTCTTACGTGACTGAGGTAGGTGTGTGTCTTTGCTCCAATCACCGGGGGATTATACATGATAGACAAGGCCTCAGGCTGTGTAATGCTCCAATCTCAGCAGAGACCGGCCCCAGTGAGTGGGACCAAAGGCCGTGTATTAAACTAATGCGATGTATAGGCATATTAGATTGTTGTGTCTCACATCTGACACGCCTATCAATAATGATGGTAACCTACCCGTGGTCAGAACTAAATATACATATCCTATGCATCAAGGACTCAGGACATAAATCTTACAAAGAATAATACAAAATGGCAAAAGCAAATAATAGGACTGATTAAACTAATGTCTAGAAGTACATTTATTCTACTGACTGATTATATTAATATCTAAAAGTTACTTATAATATTGCGATCGCACTGTATATATCTATATTAAGTCTTTAGAATTATATATAGTTCTATTTTAATATTAATATATATCTATATATATATATATTTATAATTAATATAGAATACGTTTGTTACAATGCAATTGCAATATTATAATTAAAATACGATTGCGCAATCCCAGTCAGAATATTATAAAATATGAATATTACAAACACGAAAATGCGATAGTAAAATTGTGAAATATAGAAATGCAAAATCGCCATTGATCCTGCGTGAATGCACATTATCAATATAATGTAAATATGAAAATTGAAATGCACAATCACAATCTTAAAATAAGTAATAATACTCGCCTGAGGACACAATAGCAGATTATTACAATTACATTTACAGTTTACATACATATTGTAACATTGTACTACACAATTTATTTTTTGTCTTTATTAACAAAGTCAATCACAGACATGACAAATATATAGGAGTTCCGTGAGACTTAACTGGGCGTTCCATGGGAGTAACCTGTATTTTAATAGGGAAACATCGCCGTGGGTTTCTAATATTCAAAGCGCTGTCCTTCATCTCAGCTATACCTTTTCAGTCATATAACTCGCCAGCTTTTTAGTGGTGATATTTCCCAGTGTGACAAATCTAGTCACTGTACATTGAAACTTATTATGGATATGCATCATTTTGAATTATTACTACACATAAAACTTTTTTTATTTTCACAAACGCACAGTCTATTTTATGTAAACACGCATCAAAGACAGCCCCCGCCACCAACCTACACCGCAGCTTAGTGGCGATGTCACCGGATTTTGGCTTAAGTTGCGATCCCCATTATTTCCTATGGGACACATTGCCATTCGTCGCCATAAGGTTTTTCTTGTCGATCTGTCAATGTTTTGAATATTTTTGAGGCTTCATATGAAACACATTTTTTTTTTATGATTCAGGCAGATCAAACAATTTACTTCTATTATAAAATTAATTTGGTTCTCATGTTAATCTTAGTAGAGAGAATACCTGGGTATGTAGCGTGCACGTGCCTGAAGAACTATATGGCAGCAGTTTTGCAAGAATGCTTTTGAGCACTAGATGGCATTAGCGTTTGCACAATGTATAACTGTAAAGCATTAACTACGATGATATAATCAGAGGAGGTGAGCAATGCAAGAAAAGCACAACTATATCACAGTGTGTGAGAAGAGAACAAACACCAGAGCACGCCAACGGATTGCAACATCTTTTTACCATGTCTGTGCAGGATCCAAACAACCAGAAGCTACAACATGTACAACTAATTAGATTCTGGTGATTAAATCCCTGTTTATCACATGAAAGAACTATAATTGTTTTATGAAATTATGGAGTGCCTCTTGGGAAAAGAAATAAAACATTGTCCCCTCCTCTTTTGTGATTAAGCAACAGAGAACGTGACAACTACAGCAGTCTTATGTAACATCATAATCTCAGCATTAACTATAATTCATCATGGCATAAATGATATAAAAATGCTTCTCTGGGTCTATGATGACTTTTTTCACTTGCATACTATTTACGCAACCTAAAAGGTTTAATAAAGAGTTTGTCCGGAGGAAAAAGTTGCACTAAACTACCCTATTAACCCCTAAACCACCACCCTCTACATTGCAAACTACCTCTTTACACTATTAACCCCTAAAATGTCACACACCCCACCGCAAAGTAAAGCACTACACTATTAACTCCTAAACCGCCAGCCCCCAAATCGCAAAGTCTGCACTACACTATTAACCCCTAAACCGACATGCCCCCGACATCGCAAACTACCTATGTACACTATTAACCCCTAAACCACCAGCCCTCTAACACAAAGTATCCCACTAAAATCTAAACTCCCTAACCTAACACCCCCTAAATTAACCAAAAATAAACTAACCCTAGAGTTACAAAAAAACATAACTACCTTAAAAAGAAATTAAAAATACCATTACTATAAAAAAAATACCATTACTATATATAAAAAAACTAACATTACTGTTAAAAAAACCACCTACCATTGCCAAAAACAATTACATTACCTCCTAACATTACAAAAAAAAACTAATATTACAAAAAACAAACATACACTACCATTACATTACATTATTATAACAAATTACTCAAAATATAAAAATAATTATGCCTTTTCTAAAACCCAAGATAATAAACCCACCCCAAAATAAAAAAACTATTCTAAAACTAACCTACAAATAGCTCTAAAGTGATCAAGCTGTTTTTGTGAGGAAAAAAAAAAAACTACAACCCTCTAACATTAATCCTCACCCCTCCCCCAAAACAAAAAATATAACTAAAAAATCTTACTCTAAAAGGTCATTTGGCTGGGCATTTAACTCTTTTTCTGCCCAGATTAAAATTAAAAAAAAAACCCTAATCTTAAAAAAAAACAAACAAACACAGAAACCCTGCTAAAAAACTTAATTCTAAACCCCAAGATAGTACTCAAGGAATATGATGGCGGCAGCGCTCCATTTTTATCCTGGCAGTGCTATAACTTCATCCCGGCGGTGGTCCTTCTTTACTCTGGAGGCATTCCATCTTCTTATCTTCATCCCGGTGGCGGTCTTCGTCAATCTTCAGATCTTGAATACTGAGGTCCTCTTCTTTCGATCACCAGCCACACACCAAATTTTGAATGTGAGGTACCCCTTTTATATAGGGATACCCTTGCATTCCTATTGGCTGATTTGCATGTTCAAATTCAAATCAGCTAATAGAATAAAAGCTTTTTCTATATGGATGAAGACTGCCGTGCCGCCGGGATAATCATAAGAAGATGGGCCACCGTCAGAATGAAAGACCACAGCCAGGATGAAGATGGAGTTCTGCACCATTAGCTTTGGTGAGTACCATCTTGGGGTTTAGAGGTTAGGTGGGTTTTTTTAAAGATTAGTTTGTTTTTTATTTTAATCTGGGCAGCATGAGAGCTAAATGCCCTTATAAGGAAAATGCACAGCCAAATGTCCTTTTCAGGGCACATTTTAGAGTAAGATTTTTTATCTAGTTATTTTTTGTTTGGGGGGGGGTTAATGTTAGAGGGTTTTAGTTTTTTTTCTTTTCAGAAATAGAGCTTGATCACTTTAGGGCAATGCCCTAAAAAAGCCCTTTTAAGGGCTATTTGTAGTTTATTTTTAGAAGTTTTTTTATTTTTTATTTACGTGTGGCTTTTTTATTTTTGGGTTTTAGAATAGGCATAATTTTATTAAATCTATGGCAATTTGTTATTTTTTGTAATGTTAGTGTTTGTTTTTTGTAATGTTATTTTTTGTAATATTAGTTTTTGTAATGTATTTTTATTTTTTTGGTAATGGTATTTTTTAAAAATTTTTTAACAGTAATGGTAGTTGTTTTTTTTTAACAGTAATGGTAGGTTTGTTTGTTTGTTTTTTTAAATAAAATAATGGTAGTTTTTTTTTTTTAAGGTAAGTTATTTTTTTAAAAGAGGTTTTTTGTTTGTAAAGCTGGGGTTAGTCTATTTTGGGATAACATAGGGGGTGTTAGGTTAGGGTGTTTAGATGTTAGTGGCTTACTTTTGTTGGGGGAGCTGGCGGTTTAGGGGTTAATAGCATAGGTTACTTTGCGATATGGGTAGCTGACGGTTTAGTTGTTAATAGTGCAGGTTACTTTACAATGTTGGGCTGGCAGTTTAGGGGTTATTAATGTACATAGGTAGTTTGTGATGTGGGGGCAGGGGATTTAAGGGTTAATAGTATACATAGGTAGTTTGCAATGTGGGGGCTGACAGTTTAGGGGTTAATAGTGTAGTGCTGACTTTACAGTAGGGTTCTTATGGCGATTCAGATTACCACGTGAGTAGGGTGTTCGATTTCTTTCCACTTTTTTGGCTCCATTTACTTTTATGGGGCAGTATGTTATTACGGGTTCGATAGTTTAATCCACTTGTAATCTAGCCCAAAGTGAGATAAATGTTACTTCTTAATAGAGATATGCATTTGGAGGTTAAGCGAATCTCCCAATGTGAAATAAGGTGTCACTTTGTGCAAATCCAGATTTTAGCATGTTACGTTCCACAAGAACAGCAACGAAAATAGCCAAGCAGTATGAAATGCCGCCTACTTCTGCATTCAGATGTTCAGGAAACCTCTGAATTCACAGCTCTACTGCAGCTTAATACAAATAAACATCACAAACCTACACATAAGGTTTGGGTACTTTCCTAGCAATAAAATCAAGCAATAGTAATTTGTGTGATTAATATTATGCAGAAACTAACACTAATATAACTAATTTAAAGGGAACTAGTAGTGCATTTAAAAATGCTGTTGTTTTGTTAAATACATAGTTAAATGTCAGTATGCCAAAAAGGAGCAGCATATATATGTAACTACTAACCACCAGCTGTGTCTTGCACAGAGCAGTAATGCACTAAGAGGAATTAAAGTGTATTTTATCCAATTAAAGGGCTATTATTGTTAAAAAAAAAATGACATGCTCTACTTTGTTAGAGCATGTCATTTTAAGACCAGCAGCCCTGCACCTCTGTTTGTTTAACCCCCACAAAGAGGTTAAACACATAGTAGAAGTACTGTTCGGGACCCAGTTACACAACAGGGTCATGTGACTAGAGCTGCTGACTGAGACAGCAGCAGTTTCTACTCTGGACCATCATTGCTTTGTGGGTCTCAAGCAGTTCTTCCACTATCTGATTAGTGGAGGTGGAGGTTCGCTAGTTTTAAAATGACCTACTCTAATGAATTAGAGCATGTCATTTTTTGTCTATAATGTCCCTTTAAGTAAGTAAAACAGATAGGTAAAGGCAGTATTTATTTACAATTACAGATTTGCTTAAACTTAAGTTTGAGCTTTATCAGAATTATATGTATATATTTATTCTATATTGTCTGTACTGGCCTGAGCCTGTAAAAAAATAAATCTAGTAAATATATCCTGGGTAAAATGGTGTTATACATCATGGGGCTGATTTATCAATGTCTGTCCGACATAATACTCTGTAGCTGTCGGCATTTAACAATGCTGTCCCCTGCAGATTTGCTGCTAGCAAGAAGTGTCAATCAGCCGATCATATAGGATCGGGCGGATTGCAGACCGCAGCCTTAGAGGCAGCGGATCAGTTATGGAGCAGTGGTCTTTAAACTGCTGCTTCATAACTGCTGTTTCCGGTGAGCCTAAAGGCTCGCGCAGAAACAGGGGCATCAAGCTCCATAGCTTCATAATTCGGCCCCTATATCTTTTTTTTTTTTTTTATAATCTTTTTATTGAGGTTTTGCGCATGAGAAAATAAAACATATAATAAACATCTTGTATCATACATGATGGCATTGTCAAAGAAAACAGTAAGTAAGCGTAAGTAAAATGATTAACAGTATATAAACTTCAGAAACCTCCCTTTTTTAAATTTTATATGTTTTCATAAATGACTAATTAGCTGGCGATTTAACCCCTTAATGACCGATGATGTGCCAAGTACATCCTCCAAAAAACTACCCTTAACGACCAAGGATGTGCCTGGAACGCCCTATGGGGTTTAAAGCACTGGAAGCGACCGTTATCGCTTCTAGCCACTTCCAGGGTATTGTAGTGATGTCTCGATATTGAGGCATCACTGCAATACCCCTTTTAAACCACCGATGCAGAGAGAGCCACTCTGTGGCCCTCCCTGCATCGGCCATTGATGGTGCCGATCGTTGGCGGGTGGGAGCAGCAGCAGGGAGGCGGGTGGGCGGCCCATCAATGGCTTGTTCCTGTACCGGTGAACACTGATGTGTGCTCGTTCAGTCGCGGATGCGTTGAGGTGGACATCAGGGGCGCGCGCCACATTTACACACAAAACATAAAAGTAAGCATAAACATGAAGGAGGGAGGAAGAGGGAGGGGGCGATATTTAAATATTGGCCATGAGATCTGGGGGGAGGGGGGGATGGAGTTGAAGTGGGACAGCTACACTACAGAAAAAACGTTATTTTTAATATAAAAATAAAAATAACACTTTATTTGGGCAAACTGGGTACTGGCAAACAGCTGCCAGTACCCAAGATGGCAGCAAGTAGGTAGAGGGGGAGGGTAGAAAGCTGTATGGGGGGATCAGGTAGGTTGGAGGCTAAGGGGGGATGCAACACTGCATAATTAATATTAAAAAAAATAAAATAAGCAGTACTTAAGATGGCGGGGACAATTGTGGGATGGGTGAGGGAAGAGAGCTGTTTGAGAGGGATCAGGGGTTGCAGACATCCCAACTCTCACTGAAGTTCAGGGAGTCTCCCTGATTGTAATAGCGACTCCCTGATGCCAGCAAATGGAGTGCAATCTCCCTGAAACTCCAAGTACTATGATCCAATGTGGCCCAAATCCGGAAAAGTGTTTATTTAAGGAATGCCTTTAGTTGCTGGGACGTTATAGAACCCTCAAAGCATGCATCAGTAACCAAAAAGCCCCCACTGATTCTAATAAAATAAAACACAAATACTACCTTATTTACTGCACACAATTAAACTTCGTATTCTAAAATATTTATGCATTCAACAAGCGTACGATCACTGAAAAATAGGTTTGTTGTATGTGGTTGTGCAATAAAGCTACTTTTTTTTTAATGTGACTTTAGCAGGAAGGTACTTTTAATGATAAATCTCTATCTTATTTAGGGTTTCAAGGTGTCCAATATATAACTGAGAGCTGGGGGGGGGCGGCGCAGAACCGGGTGAAGCCACCTCCCTGAAATTAGTTTTTGCAGGTTGGGATGTCTGGGGTTGTGATGTCTCAGGTGGGAGGCTGATCTCTACACTAAAGCTAAAATTAACCCTGCAAGCTCCCTAATTAACCCCTTCACTGCTGGGCATAATACATATGTGGTGCGCAGCGGCATTTAGCGGCCTTCTAATTACCAAAAAGCAATGCCAAAGCCATATAAGTCTGCTATTTCTGAACAAAGGGGATCCCAGAGAAGCATTTACAACCATTTGTGCCACAATTGCACCAGCTGTTTGTAAAAAATTTCAGTGAGAAACCTAAAATTTGTGAAAAAGGAACATTTTTTTTTTATTTGATCGCATTTGGCGGTGAAATAGTGGCATGAAATATACCAAAATGGGCCTAGATCAATACTTTGGGTTGTCTACTACACTACACTAAAGCTAAAATTAACCCTACAAGCTCCCTAATTAACCCCTTCACTGCTGGGCATAATACACGAGTGGTGCACAGCGGCATTTAGCGGCCTTCTAATTACCAAAAAGCAACGCCAAAGCCATATATGTCTGCTATTTTTTAACAAAGGGGATCCCAGAGAAGCATTTACAACCATTTGTGCCATAATTGCACAAGCTGTTTGTAAATAATTTCAGTGAGAAACCTAAAGTTTGTTAAAAAATTTTGTGAAAAAGTTAACGATTTTTTTTATTTGATTGCATTTGGCGGTGAAATGGTGGCATGAAATATACCAAAATGGGCCTAGATCAATACTTTGCGATGTCTTCTAAAAAAATATATATTCATGTCAAGGGATATTGAGGGATTCCTGAAAGATATCAGTGTCCCAATGTAACTAGCGCTAATTTTGAAAAAAAGTGGTTTGGAAATAGCAAAGTGCTACTTGTATTTATTTCCCTATAACTTGCAAAAACAGCAAAGAACATGTAAACATTGGGTATTACTAAACTCAGGACAAAATTTAGAAACTATTTAGCATGGTGTTTATTGGTGGTTGTAGATGTGTAACAGATTTTGGGGTCGAAGTTAGAAAAAGTGTGTATTTTTTCCTCATATTTTATATTTTTTTTATAGTAAATTATAAGATATGATGAAATTAATGGTATCTTTAGAAAGTCCTTTTAATGGCGAGAAAAACGGTATATAATATATGTGGGTACAGTAAAATGATTAAGAGGAAAATTACAGCTAAACACAAACACCGCAGAAATGTAAAAATAGCCTTGGTCCCAAACGGACAGAAAATGGAAAAGTGCTGTGGTCCTTAAGGGGTTAAGGCCTCTTTGATACTGGTAATACTGGTAAGGCATAGCCATATTGAGGACCTCATTGGGTCCAATGTCGCATAATAGTTATGAGCATATAATCTTGATAAAAATAGTGAAGCATAAACAATATAATGAGTTATATTTAGTGATGTCGCAAACATAAAAATTTGGGTTCACGAACGGCGAACGCGAACTTCCACAAAAGTTTGCAAACCGGCAAACCGGGCGAACCGCCATAGACTTCAATGGGCAGGCAAATTTTAAAACCCACAGGGAATCTTTCTGGCCACAATAGTGATGGAAAAGTTGTTTCAAGGGGACTAACACCTGGACTGTGGCATGCCGGAGGGGATCCATGGCAAAACTCCCATGGAAAATTACATAGTTGATGCAGAGTCTGGTTTTTAAACCATAAAGGGCATAAATCACCTAACATTCCTAAATTGTTTGGAATAACGTGCTTTAAAACATCAGGAATGATGTTGTATCGATCAGGTAGTGGTAGGGTTACGCCCGCTTCACAGTGACAGACCAAACTCCCGCAGTGGGTACAACATCATCATCATCATCACACCGTACGTCCATGTGTGTAATGCTGCCTGATTGAGACATATCCCTGTTATCTACATCCTCTGGCAATAATGGTTGTGCATCACTCATTTCTTCCAACTGATGTGTAAATAACTCCTCTGACAGATCAAGTGAAGCGGCTGTGGTGCTAGTGTTGGTGGTGGCCGCAGGCGGGCGAGTGGTAACTTGAGAGGTGCCCGAAGCTAAGCTGGAGGAGGATGGTGCGTCAAGGTTCCAAGCGGAAGCTGTAGAAGATTGGGTGTTCTGTGTTAGCCAGTCAACTATGTCCTCAGAACTTTTCGAGTTCAGGGTACGTGGCCTCTGAACACTGGGCATTATTCTAGGGCCAAAGGGAATCACAGCACCACAACCACGACGGCCCCTGCGGGGTGGCCTGCCTCTGCCTGTCATTTTTTGTTCGATTAGTGGTACTATGCGTGCAAGCTACTGTGACAACAGATATGAGTGGCACTCTGCACTGACAGAAGTTGGCAGAGTAGACGCTGTAGGCCTGACACACACACTTGCAGACAACTAACTGCTATTCAATCTATTACAGTCAAAATTGTATTATTTTTTTTTAATGTACACTACTGTTACACCAGAAATGAGTTGCACTGGTGTGACACTGTGCCCTGGCAGGCCCTGAAAAATCTGTCACACATCTACAACCACCGAAAAACAACCATGCTAAATAGTTTCTAAATTTTGTCCTGAGTTTAGAAATACCCAATGTTAACATGTTCTTTGCTTTTTTTGCAAGTTATAGGGAAATAAATACAAGAAGCACTTTGCTATTTCAAAACCACTTTTTTTCAAAATGAGCGCTAGTTACATTGGAACCCTGATATCTGTCAGGAAAACCTGAATATCCCTTGACATTTATATATTTTTTTTAGAAGACATCCCAAAGTATTGATCTAGGCCCATTTTGGTATATTTCATGCCACCATTTCACCGCCAAATGCGATCAAATAAAAAAAAATTGTTCACTTTTTCACAAACTTTAGGTTTCTCACAGAAATTATTTACAAACAACTTATGCAATTATGGCATAAATGGTTGTAAATGCTTCTCTGGGATCCTCTTTGTTCAGAAATAGCAGACATATATGACTTTGGCGTTGCTTTCTGGTAATTAGAAGGCCGCTAAATGCTGCTGCGCATCACTCGTGTATTATGGCTAGCAGTGAAGGGGTTAATTAGGTAGTTTGTAGGGAGCTTGCAGGGTTAATTTTAGCTTTAGTGTAGAGATCAGCCTCCCACCTGACACATCAGACCCCCTGATCCCTCCCAAACAGCTCCCTTCCCTCCCCCACCCCACAATTGTCCCCGTTATCTTAAGTACTGGCAGAAAGTCTGCCAGTACAAAAATAAAAGGTTTTTAATTTTTTTTTAGCATATTTACATATGTTGTGGTGTAGCATCCCCCCTTAGCCCCCAACCTCCCTGTTCCCCCCCCCCCCCCAAAACAGCTCTCTAACCCTCCCCATCTGCCTTATTGGCGGCCATCTTGGGTACTGGCAGATGTCTGCCAGTACCCAGTTTGCAAAAAAAGTCGTTTTTTCTGTTTTTATTTTTTTTTCTGTAGTGTAGCTTTCCCCCCACCCCCACAGACCAACCCCCACCACCTGCCTGATCTTTTTTTTTTAAATTTGTATTCCTTTTTTTAAATTTTACACCAACTTTTTCTGTAGTGTAGCGGTTCCCACCCGCTCCCTCCCCGTGCGCGTGCCCTCCCCCGCCCTCCCGTGCACGCGCGCGTCCGTGCGCACCCCCGGACATCCCCGCCCACGATCCCGCCCCCCTCCACTGACTGCTATTATTTCACAGTCAAATTTCTAGTTTTTTTTTAACCCCTTAAGGACCAAGGCCATTTTTCAATTTCTTTCCCTTAAGGACCAGGGCTATTTTTACATTTCTGCGGTGTTTGTGTTAAGCTGTAATTTTCCTCTTACTCATTTAATTTACCCACAAATATTATATACCGTTTTTATCGCCACTACAGAAAAAGTTGGTGTAAAATTTAAAAAAAGGAATACAAATTTAAAAAAAAAAGATAAAAACGGTATATAATATTTGTGGGTAAATTAAATGAGTAAGAGGAAAATTACAGCTTAACACAAACACAAAAATGGACTTTCTAAAGATACCATTATTTTCATCATATCTTATAATTTATTATTAAAAATATTATAAAATATGATGAAAAAATGGAAAAAAACACACTTTTTCTAACTTTGACCCCCAAAATCTGTTACACATCTACAACCACCAAAAAAAAACCATGCTAAATAGTTTCTAAATTTTGTCCTGAGTTTATAAATACCCAATGTTAACATGTTCTTTTCTTTTTTTGCAAGTTATAGGGAAATAAATACAAGGAGCACTTTGCTATTTCAAAACCACTTTTTTTCAAAATGAGCGCTAGTTATGTTGGAACCCTGATATCTGTCAGGAATACCTGAATATCCCTTGACATGTATATATTTTTTTTAGAAGACATCCCAAAGTATTGATCTAGGCCCATTTTGGTATATTTAATGCCACCATTTCACCGCCAAATGCGATCAAATAAAAAAAAATTGTTCATTTTTTCACAAACTTTAGGTTTCTCACAGAAATTATTTACAAACAACTTATGCAATTATGGCATAAATGGTTGTAAATGCTTCTCTGGGATCCCCTTTGTTCAGAAATAGCAGACATATATGACTTTGGCGTTGCTTTCTGGTAATTAGAAGGCCGCTAAATGCTGCTGCGCATCACACGTGTATTATGGCTAGCAGTAAAGGGGTTAATTAGGTAGTTTGTAGGGAGCTTGCAGGGTTAATTTTAGCTTTAGTGTAGAGATCAGCCTCCCACCTGACACATCAGACCCCCTGATCCCTCCCAAACAGCTCCCTTCCCTCCCCCACCCCACAATTGTCCCCGCCATCTTAAGTACTGGCAGAAAGCCTGCCAGTACTAAAATAAAAGGTTTTTAATTTTTTTTTAATTTTTTTAGCATATTTGCATATGCTGTGGTGTAGCATCCCCCACTTAGCCCCCAACCTCCCCCCAAAACAGCTCTCTAACCCTCCCCATCTGCCTTATTGGGGGCCATCTTGGGTACTGGCAGCTGTCTGCTATTATTTCACAGTCAAAAAAGTGTTGTTTTTTTAAATGTACACTACTGTTATACCAGATATGAGTGGTGGCACTGGGCAAGTGGGCACAGTATACGCTGTGAGCCTGACACACACGCTGGCAGGCAGGCAACTGCAATTAGATTACACAGGAAAAAAAAGAAAAAAGCAGACTGATGTTCTAGCCCTAAAAAGGGCTTTTTGGGGTGCTGTCCTTACAGCAGAGATCAGATGAGTCCTTCAGGACTGTAGTGGACACTTAATACACTAGCCTAGCTATCGATTTCCCTATTAAATCAGCAGCAGCTCAACTGTCCCTCCTCTCACTAAGAATGCAGCTTCCAAATGAATCTAAAATGGATGCTGTCCAGGAGGTGGGAGGGTCTGGGAGGGAGTGTCTGCCGCTGATGGGCTGTAATGTGTCTGCTGACTGTGAGGTACAGGGTCAAAGTTTACTCAATGATGACGAATAGGGGGCAGATCGAACATCGCATATGTTCGCCCGCCGCGGCGAACGCAAACATGGGGGGGTAGTTATCAAGCCGTCTACTTTTCTGGCTTCGCCGGCCCAATACGCCCGCCTAAGCTCGCCTACCTTCGCCGCCGCGGACCTGAAAAAATACGCCTAAGTTATCAAATAAAGCTGTCAAAAAGCCACGGGGCGATGAGCAGCGGACTGTGACAGTTATCACTCATCCGATCTCGCTGCCCTTCGGCTTTTTCCCAGCTTTATTGCTAGCCTGTCACTAAGCACTCACACTAAACTACACTGTTCTATCCCTATACCGGCGCCCCCGGAGCCCCCCGCAACTAAATAAAGTTACTAACCCCTAAACCGCCGCTCCTAGACCCACCGCAACTCTTATAAATGTATTAACCCCTAAACCGCCGCTCCCGGACACCGCTGCCACCTACAGTATACCTAGTAACCCCTATCCTGCCCCCCTATACCGTCGCCCTCTATAATAAAATTATTAACCCCTATCCTGCTGATCCCGCACCTCTCTGCAACTAAATAAATAGTTTAACCCCTAAGCCGCCGCTCCATGAACCCGCCGCAACCTATATTAAACCTATTAACCCCTATCCTGCCCCCCCTACACCGTCGCCACCTATAATAAATTTATTAACCCCTAATCTGCCCCCCCTACACCGTCGCCACCTATAATAAATGTATTAACCCCTATCCTGCCCCCCACTACGCCGCCGCCACTGTAATAAAATTATTAACCCCTAAACCTAAGTCTAACCCTAACCCTAATGCCCCCTAACTTAAATATTAATTAAATAAATCTAAATAAATTAACTCTTATTAAGTAAATGAATCCTATTTAAAACTAAATACTTACCTTTAAAATAAACCCTAATATAGCTACAATATAAATAATAATTATATTCTAGCTATTTTAGGATTTATTTTTATTTTACAGGCAACTTTCAATTTATTTTAACTAGGTACAATAGCTATTAAATAGTTATTAACTATTTAATAGCTTACCTAGCTAAAATAAAGAGAAATGTACCTGTGAAATAAATCCTAACCTAAGTTACAATTACACCTAACACTACACTATACTTTAATAAATTATTCCTATTTAAAAATAAATACTTACCTGTAAAATAAACCCTAAGATAGCTACAATATAATTAATAATTATATTATAGCTATCTTAGGATTTATATTTATTTTACAGGTAACTTTGTATTTATTTTAGCTAGTTAGAATAGTTATTAAATAGTTATTAACTATTTAATAACTACATAGCTAAAAGAAATACAAAATTACCTGTAAAATAAATCCTAACTTAAGTTACAATTAAACCTAATACTACACTATCATTAAATTAATTAAATAAATTAACTACAAATAACTACAATTAAATACAATTACATAAACTAACTAAAGTACAAAAAATAAAAAAAGCTAAGTTACAAAAAATAAAAAAATAATTTACAAACATGTTACAAATATTACAACAATTTTAAGCTACTTACACCTAATCTAAGCCCCCTAATAAAATAACAAACCCCCCCAAAATAAAAAAATGCCCTACCCTATTCTAAATTAAATAAATTTCAAAGCTCTTTTACCTTACCAGCCCTTAAAAGGGCCATTTGTGGGGGCATGCCCCAAAGAAAACAGCTCTTTTGCCTGTAAAAGAAAAATACAACCCCCCCCCAACATTAAAACCCACCACCCACATACCCCTAATCTAACCCAAACCCCCCTTACAAAAACCTAACACTAATCCCCTGAAGATCATCCTACCTTGAGTCATCTTCACTCAGCCGAGCCACCGATGGAACTGAAGAGGACATCCGGAGCGGAAGAAGTTAATCCTCCAAGCGGCGCTGAAGAAATCTTCCATCCGATGAAGTCATCATCCAGGCGGCGCTGAAGAAAAGTCTTCGATCCGGCCGATGTCATCTTCAAAGAGGCGCTGAAGAGGTCTTCTATCCGGGCAAAGTCATCTTCCAAGCCGGGTCTTGAATCTTCCTTCCGCCGACGCGGAACCACCTTCTTCACCGACGGACTACGACGAATGACGGCTCCTTTAAGGGACGTCATCCAAGATGGCGTCCCCTCAATTCTGATTGGCTGATAGGATTCTATCAGCCAATCGGAATTAAGGTAGGAAAATCTGATTGGCTGATGGAATCAGCCAATCAGATTCAAGTTCAATCCGATTGGCTGATCCAATCAGCCAATCAGATTGAGCTCGCATTCTATTGGCTGATCGGAACAGCCAATAGAATGCAAGCTCAATCTGATTGGCTGATTCCATCAGCCAATCAGATTTTTCCTACCTTAATTCCGATTGGCTGATAGAATCCTATCAGCCAATCGGAATTGAGGGGACGCCATCTTGGATGACGTCCCTTAAAGGAGCCGTCATTCGTCGTAGTCCGTCGGTGAAGAAGGTGGTTCCGCGTCGGCGGAAGGAAGATTCAAGACCCGGCTTGGAAGATGACTTCATCTGATGGAAGATTTCTTCAGCGCCGCTTGGAGGATTAACTTCTTCCGCTCCGGATGTCCTCTTCAGTTCCATCGGTGGCTCGGCTGAGTGAAGACGACTCAAGGTAGAATGATCTTCAGGGGATTAGTGTTAGGTTTTTGTAAGGGGGGTTTGGGTTAGATTAGGGGTATGTGGGTGGTGGGTTTTAATGTTGGGGGGGGTTGTATTTTTCTTTTACAGGCAAAAGAGCTGTTTTCTTTGGGGCATGCCCCCACAAATGGCCCTTTTAAGGGCTGGTAAGGTAAAAGAGCTTTGAAATTTATTTAATTTAGAATAGGGTAGGGCATTTTTTTTATTTTGGGGGGGTTTGTTATTTTATTAGGGGGCTTAGATTAGGTGTAAGTAGCTTAAAATTGTTGTAATATTTGTAACATGTTTGTAACTTATTTTTTTATTTTTTGTAACTTAGCTTTTTTTATTTTTTGTACTTTAGTTAGTTTATGTAATTGTATTTAATTGTAGTTATTTGTAGGTAGTTTATTTAATTAATTTAATGATAGTGTAGTATTAGGTTTAATTGTAACTTAAGTTAGGATTTATTTTACAGGTAATTTTGTATTTCTTTTAGCTATGTAGTTATTAAATAGTTAATAACTATTTAATAACTATTCTAACTAGCTAAAATAAATACAAAGTTACCTGTAAAATAAATATAAATCCTAAGATAGCTATAATATAATTATTAATTATATTGTAGCTATCTTAGGGTTTATTTTACAGGTAGGTATTTATTTTTAAATAGGAATAATTTATTAAAGTATAGTGTAGTGTTAGGTGTAATTGTAACTTAGGTTAGGATTTATTTCACAGGTACATTTCTCTTTATTTTAGCTAGATAAGCTATTAAATAGTTAATAACTATTTAATAGTTATTGTACATGGTTAAAATAAATTGAAAGATACCTGTAAAATAAATATAAATCCTAAGATAGCTAGAATATAATTATTATTTATATTGTAGCTATATTAGGGTTTATTTTAAAGGTAAGTATTTAGTTTTAAATAGGATTCATTTACTTAATAAGAGTTAATTTATTTAGATTTATTTAATTAATATTTAAGTTAGGGGGGCGTTAGGGTTAGGGTTAGACTTAGGTTTAGGGGTTAATAACTTTATGACAGTGGCGGCGGCGTAGTGGGGGGCAGGATAGGGGTTAATAAATTTATTATAGTTGGCGACAGTGTAGGGGGGGGCAGATTAGGGGTTAATAAATTTATTATAGGTGGCGACGTTGTAGGGGGGCAGGATAGGGGTTAATACATTTAATATAGGTTGCGGCGGGTTCAGGGAGCGGCGGTTTAGGGGTTAATACATTTATTATAGTTGCGGTGGGCTCCGGGAGTGGCGGTTTAGGGGTTAATATGTATAGAGTAGCTTGCGGTGGGCTCCGGGAGCGGCGGTTTAGGGGGTAATAACTTTATTTAGTTTCGGCGGTGTAGGGGGGGACAGATTAGGGGTGTTTAGACTCGGGGTACATGTTAGGGTGTTAGGTGTAGACAGCTCCCATAGAAATCAATGGGATGTCTGTCAGCAGCGAACTTGTACTTTCGCTATGGTCAGACTCCCATTGATTCCTATGGGATCCGCCGCCTCCAGGGGTGGCGGATTGAAAACCAGGTACGCTGGGCCGTAAAAGTGCCGAGCGTACCTGCTAGTTTTTTGATAGCTAGCAAAAGTAGTGAGAATGTGCCGTACTTGTGTGCGGAACATCTGGAGTGACGTAAGAATCGATCTGTGTCGGACTGAGTCCGGCGGATCGATGCTTACGTCACAAAATTCTACTTTTGCCGGTCTCGAGCCTTTGATAACTAAGGCGAATCAGCCTCGCCACAAATACGCTGCGGAATTCCAGCGTATTTGAGGTTGACAGCTTGATAACTAGGCCCCATGCTATGTTCGCCGGGAACTATTCGCCGGCGAACTATTCGCGACATCACTAGTTATATTAGTAGTAGTAAACATAGTATATAAACTTGCATAGAAGTTAGTTTGACAGCGCATAAGCACCGCTTGGGATTGAGGGGGAGGGGGCAGATTAATGAACGAGTGCTGTGGGAGATAAACTGGCAACACATAATATAAACAGAATCAATAATATAATGAACTAGAAGGCCTTACTAGTAATCCAATAAAAGGTAATACCTACTAAATAGAGAGACATCATATATAAATGATTAGAGCGGCCAGGTACATCCTATGATCATGGGTGTGTTCATGGTCTTGTGATATTAAGTATAGTTAAGTCACAATCTTTACAAATAATTTTAAATATAAAAGCTAGTTTTATTAGACACTAAAATCAATCTATTATTCACCATGTATAAGGTGCCCTGCTAATGAGTCTAGTAATATATGCCACAACTTCAATTTCAGTAGTAGGTGACCGAATTATGCGTTCAAGCTAATATGTTGACCTATGTTATATCTTTGATATAGGATAAATATGAAGGCATAATTATAGTTAGGTCGGCGTGCAGAATATATAAAACTTCTATATTAACTAAAATAGTAAGTCCTCTGTAAGAGCATTGCTGTAGTATGAACACACTCTATTGCTTTCTATGAGTGATGTGGTTACCACTGCAGGTGCAAACAAAAGTATACTGTCACGCTCAGCTGCTGGGAAGCTCTGCAGTCCTCTCTGTGTGCTTGATTGACAGGTGTCTGAGCCACCCCTTCCTGATGATATCACAACCAGGCTTTTTATTCTGGCTTCCTGTTTCTCTAGTGTCCGTTTGTTTGTTAACTTTGAGGCTTCTGTTAGGATTTCGCTGAGGAATCTCTCTAACTGCTGCTTTTCTGTTGCCAATCTCTTCAAGGACTTACTATGCTGGATTAACCTTCAACCTCCTGAATACCTGTCTCCAAACAATGCAAGTACTGTTTGTTTTGTGAAACTTTCAAACTTCCTGTTTACCTGCTGCAAACCCTGCATATTCAGACTACTCTGTGTAGTGCAAACTATTCAAATACTGTTTTTTTGTGAATCCTTCAATCTGCATGTTTACCTGTTTCCAAACTCTGCAAATACTATTATTCAGTGTAAACCTTCAAACTGCTGGATATCCTGTTGCCAATCTCCACAAGTACTGATTATCTGTGTTAACCTTCAAACTACCAGCTTACCTGTTGCTATCACTGCAAGTTCTGACAACACAGTGTTAACCTTCAAACTACCTGATTACATGTTATTAATTCTGCAAGTTCTGACTACACAGTGTTTACCCTCAAACTGCCTGATTACCTGTTGCATACTCTGCAAAGACTGTCTACACAGTGTTAACTTTCAAACTGCCTGATTACCTGTTGCATACTCTGCAAAGACTGTCTACACAGTGTTAACTCTCAAACTGCCTGATTACCTGTTGCATACTCTGCAAAGACTGTCTACTCAGTGTTAACCCTCAAACTGCCTGATTACCTGTTGCATATTCTGCAAAGACTGTCTGCACAGTGTTAACCTTCAGACTGCCTGATAACAAATGACCTACTCCTGCATTATTAACTGTTTCCTGTTTTACCCTTCTTCTGTCTGAGTATAAGTGACTATCCCTGCTCTCCTAATTCTGTGGAAGGCATTTCCTGAAACCAGTTCCTTATTCAGAAGTCTATCTGGCTGATATCATGAATTACTTTGGCACAGGCTAACCCTGCTCCATATCGTGAGTACTTTGTTTTTTGGAGGTTGTCGTGGGGTCACGTCCTGGATTAAACTCAGAGTGCAAGGGTGTTGTTTAAGTTCGCCCTTGCATTTGGGTCTACTTCTGGATATTTCCTAACCTGACATATACTACCAGCTAGATCTGGGATAGCAGACTATGCTTGTATGAGTAGTTGAGCAGGCATCTTAAAAAGAATTGTGATTTTATATTTAGTACTGGAGAGAGTATGTCGTCCCGGCCGTAGACAACACACCCCATCCCGTGTAAAGCTTCCACAAAACCAGATATTATAGTTTAACCATAGTTATGGTTATAGCCTGAAGGTTAAAGAGCTGGTAGTGATATGGCTGCTATTCAGAATAGCAATAGATCCATAGCTGCAATACGGATGTAGATTAAATAGTAACATATTAACTAATAAACCCGTTTGTAACAAGATTTCATGTTTCAGCTATAAACAATATAACAATAACAAACTAGGGAGTAAAGTGAAGTTTTATATAAATAGTAAGAGCTGTTAGGTTAATCTGGTAAAATGGCTATAGATGTCTCACCAGTATCTATATATTGAGTCCAGGAGGGTTTTATTTCTACTTATAGTTGGATCACACCAAGTACAGTTAGTATACACTTTGAACTGGTCGATAGAAATGATTATAGGGGCTCATCTTCAAGTAAGAAGATACTAGCTGGGCCTGGGTTAATTCCTGGTAATGTATCAGCTAATTTAAATTTCACTTTAAGTCAACAAAAATATTGGGCAGCTATGCGTTATTAAAGGCCCATAATAGAGCAAGTACCATGTCTTAACAGTAAAGGAAAAATGATATACATATGGGTCTCTTAGGCTATCAGATAAAGCATCTTCATGGTAAGAAACTCTGGACTTAATTATCTGTCTATAGCATATTAACTGCATTTGTAGGCATTGAGTTCAGTGAAGTATAGTTTTATCCAACATGGTACCTGGCTGTAAGTAAATAGGGTAGTATGGAATTTCTTAGTAGGCTAACTCAGTAGTTCGTTTACCCTGAAATAGAAGCATAATTTTTTTTAACCAATCCCAGATCTGTTATATCCTACATTGACCATTTAATGATTAAGCTCATCATCCTGTGGGGAGTCCATGTTGTGCAAACAATACAGTAACCACTTAGAAAGACTCTCCAGGTAGTGATTATACCTAATATAAGCGCCAGAGCCTTTAAATGTTCTAATAGGTATTTTGCTATTGCTGGTTGCAGGGTTGTGGTCAATCAACGGTACAGACCATTCTGAACATATCACATCTGCTGTCTGGGGAAGGTCATCAACAAGAGAGTCATCATCAGGAAAGCCAGGGTATGATTCCACCACCTCATAGTTGATTTTGTCGATTTGTCCCTCTGGCTGTCTAATCATTTCAGATAATTGAACCATAGTATCTGAAGATGTCCAGTTGTTTCTCTCAGGCCCCTCAATATGCTCCTTTAAGTTTCGTTGAGCCTTACCAAAGGTAGATCTTATTTCCTGAATGAGATCAGTACTATAACTGTCCAGTGAGGAGTGTAGGTTGTGTAATAAACTAATGAGATGCGTCTCCATAGTGGGTTATTGGAAAGTTAATATAAATAGAACAGGCCTGTGATCTCTCAAGCGCAGTGTGAATAAACTGCTGAGCACCCCAGTAAACAGGATGGGGGGGTAGATGTCAGATATTAAGGATCAGAGGTTGTATAGGTTACACTTGGTTACTAAAATTGAAGGAGAGTTTAAAAGTTTACTGTCCATATAACTGTTGCCACGTGGGAGGCCGGGAATGGGCGTCTGCAATTGTACCCTCAGTAAGATGGAAGGTCTGCTTGGCTACTTGCTCCAAGATGATCAATCTGATAAAGGATCTCCCAAAATCTTACCTTCAGCAATGGAGACAGAGGTAGGTAGCGGGCCCCATGCTATTGGCAGGACCATGATTTCTGTGACGTCACTGCTTCAATGGTGGCATTCGTGCCTCTTCTTGCACTACTCTCCGATGCCACCTCATAGATCCATGCAGTGCGGCAGATGACCAGTGTGTCCACAAGACCCAGCAACGTTATCTTACCTCTGGAATGAGGAAAGCAAGTATAAAGTGATCCGCGTGTCGTCTGGTACTCAATAGGCCAACTAAGATCCGCTTTAGTGATTACCGCTCATTTGAGGTTTGGATCCCTCTGTTTGTGGTCAGTGATGCCTGCCAAGTGGTCCTTCACTAGATTTGCCACCAAAAACATTTTTGTAGAGCCGTTTAATGCACTTTATTAAGTTATTAGAGCTTGGTTCCACAGTTAGCTCCAAGATAAACTACTGTTGCATGTTGTTTGGTAAAAAGAGGTTTATATATATTGGGCATATTTTTGTAATGAAATGGTTTGATATGTTTTTGAATGTTTTTTCTTGAATATATATATATATATATATATATATATATATATATATATATATATATATATATATATATATACATGGCTCAAAATTTCCACTAGCCATATATATATATTTGATGGCGGGTGGCAGCAATGATCCTCCCAATGATAGCAACTTGTAGAGAAGAGCAATTTCATGTCAATCATTGCTGTCACAGATAACATGCATGGATGAATACTCTGTTGCAAATGAGGACTAAACTGGGTGGGATTGCAGCCAAATGCTTCATTCTAAAGTCACACAATAATGCTCTGTAGATCCTCGGGCTGGGATTGGGTTGTATGAGGTCCCTGTGTAAGAGCCACAAAATACCTCCATCATTTTTACACAAATCAATATTACTTATTATTATTATGATTATGATGATGATGTAGACCTGCTTTAAATTGTGTCTGTTACTGTACATTTTCCTTAGCCATGAATACTGTGTGTGTTTGAACCATGAAGGAAATGCTTTAGCCCTGTTCTAATAGCAATTCCTGTTCATACAGAAGTGTAAATGTATGTGAAAATAATTTACCTACTATTAAAGCCAATAGTAAAAAGTATTGGTAGCATTAAACAGTTGTTATCCTTTGGTGCTCAACCTTGGTGCACCAGAGGTTTTGGAACTACATTTCTCATGATGCATAGACACTGTAGTTCCAAAACCTTTGGCGCATCAATGTTTAGCACCTATCTAACCCCAAATAAATAATCCCCTGCCTCTGTATGCCAACCCATTCTGTAGCTGTGCTAAACTGTGATATGCAACAGCGACCCCTGCTGTATTGGAGAAATAACTGCAGCTGATTTTGTGGAAAGTGAAATTGTTTTTGGAACAATGGACAGGCAACCCATTTGTGCAAATTTGGGACAATGCGGGACAGTTTAGCATAGCCCTTTATAAAATTAGGGACATACTGACCAAATTCAGGACTGTCTTTAACATAAAAAATAGGGACTAGTTCAAATTCAGGACTGTCCCTAAAACATAGGGACTTCTGGTCACTTTATTACTGATCTATATACAGGAGACACAATATTACAGATGACTATATGGATCTGTGCAATAACAGAAATATCTCTGAATCTTGTGGACAAGGAGATATTTTTACTTTTGTGCCTAGAACCATAGTAGATGTGTAGCTAAAATTTGCTCACCCGCCCTAAGTGAAAAAACCAGGGTGGCCCTAACGTGAAAAGATTGCATCACAAGGGATCACTAAATTACATAATTACACACTGTGTGGTATTAGGCCCCAAATAAAAGTTACCAAGGACTATACTGTTTTCATACATCCTAACACTTTTACAGAGGGCCATTTTTTGTTTGGTAACTTTACTGTTAACTAATTTTGATAAAGATTTAGTGAATATACTGATAAACATTAAAGTGACATTGTACTCTTTTGTTTTTAATCCAATAGTTCTTATTTATTTTACCTGTCCATCTGGGTATGACTTGGCCAACTATGAAATTATTACTTTTTTTTTTATATAGCAAATCTTAGCCACCTAACCAAACCATGGCAATGTTCACTCCCTGCTTGTTAAAATCTGTGGTTATGTCAGCTCTAGTGAGAAATCTGTCCATAGCAGTGTTAATTTTGACGTCAAATTTTGATTTAGTCTTAGTTTTAGTCTTTTGACTAAAATTCCATTTTAGTTTTAGTCGTATTTTAGTCATCTGAATTGTTTTTGTTTTAGTCGACTGAATCTCATTTTAGTCTACTAAATCTCCAGTCGATTTTAGTCAACTAAAATCTAAGGGGCTTAGTTAATCCTTTAAGGACACAGCTTTCAGTTTGCTCAATTGTTTTATGACGGAAAAATTCTGTCATATGTCCTTAAGAGGTTAAAGTGTAATGCATTATTTAAGTATTTCTCTATAATTTGCAAAATGATTATATACTCCAGGAGTAAACATAACACCTGTTATTATTTATGGTATTAAGGTTTAAACATGCAATACAGACACAGATATAGCCGTTGTGATATATAACATGTTTATTAAACCTAAAATTAAATAAAACCAAGTTTCATAAACAAACAGAAGTGCAACTTTAAAATATATTTAAAAAATACTGTAAACTGTATTGGCTGTATTGCACATATTACCTAATATAAAAACTTTATCAGTTCTCTGTTAATAATTAAAACAAGTATCAAGTAACTCAACACAACAAAAAGTTTCTGCAGCTAGCACAGACACAGCATAACTTAAACCTATACTCATGGGTTATGCTTATTTCTATAGGAAGAATCAATTGATTGTTCACAGATTCGAAATATTTTCGGCAACAATATTAACACTGTTCTAGAACTTCCAAACTCATTATATACTATTGGAGTAAAGGTTTATTAACCTGTTTTTATTTATGGTATTAAGGTTTGAACATGCAATACAGATTTAACAGATTTAACCGTTGTGGTATATAACATGTGTTTATTTATCTTAAAATTTAATAAAATTAAGTTATGTAAATTTTACAAAAGAGCAGTAATTAGATATTGATTGATTATAACACCTTGCATAAAATGTTTTTGTCAGCAAATTTTGATTTAGTTTTAGTCAGTCTTTTGACTAAAATGCCAGTTTTATACTCATTTTAGTCTAGTTTTAGTCGACGAAATTAACACTGGTCCATAGCGCATATACATTACAGCTCATAGTACATATACAAGATTTTTCATATTATGCAATCCAATACCAAGACATTATTTATTAGAAATAATAGTAGTCCCTCTGATTCCTGATGACGTTGCTGCATTTATATACTCTTGCATACAACCTTGGATAAAGCGTGTTGCTGGATAACTGCTGATTTAAAGGTTGGGTTAATTTTTAGAGCAATCGGAAAAAAATAGATTATGTCAGTATTGTATGATGTAAAAAAATGTGAAGAGAAATTTCTCACTTTGAACTAGATCACAAACTGCTGCAAATGGCAAGCCTATTTTACATAGCTCATCTGATAGGCTGGAAGCGTGAACTCTATTGATGTGCTGCATGCGCACTCTGCCCCTCCTACAGTGGAATTTTTAAAGGTAAAAAATAAATCTTATCCTTTGTATTTTGTATTGGTTTTAAAATGATTATACATACTGTAAAATATTGTAATTAATCCATATTATATATATATATATATATATATATATATATATATACAGTATATATATATATATACAGTATATATGTATATATATATATATATATATATATATATATATAACAATATGTATAATAATTGAAAATAATTTTTATTAATATTTTAATAGTTTATAATTAATATTTCAATAATTAGATTACTACATTTTCATGTGTGCTAACCCGACCGCGTTACGCATATTTTACATTCCTATGTTCTACACATAGAAAATAATGTACTTTCTTATTATCAATCGGCGAGATTATGAGTCTTGCGTTAGCCTTAAAAAGCAGCGTTGAGGGGTCCCAACGCTGCTTTTTAACGCCCGCTGGTATTACGAGTCAGGCAGGAAAGGGTCTACCGCTCACTTTTTTTCCACGATTTTAGCTTACCGCAGATCCCCTTACGTCAATTGCGTATCCTATCTTTTTAATGGGATTTGCATAACGCCGGTATTACGATCGCCTGAAAAAGTGAGCAGTAGACCCTCTCCTGTCTCGACTCCTACCGCATTTAAAAGTCAGTAGTTAGGAGTTTTATGGGCTAACGCCGTAACATAAAACTCTTAACTAAAGTGCTAAAAGTACAATGACACCCATAAACTACCTATTAACCCCTAAACCGAGCCCGCCCCCCACATCGCAAACACTTAACTAAAATGTTTAACCCCTAATCTGCCGACTGGACACTGCCACCACTTTAATAAATATATTAACCCCTAAACCACCGCACTCCCGCCTCGCAAACACTAGTTACATTTTATTAACCCCTAATCTGCTGACCCCAACGTCGCTGCTACTATATTAAATTTATTAACCCCTAAACCTAAGTCTAACCCCCCCAACCTTAATTATAATTTAAATTAAACAAAATAAATTTAACATAATTAAATAAATTAATCCTATTTAAAACTAAATACTTACCGATAAAATAAACCCTAAGCTAGCTACAATATAACTAATAGTTACATTGTAGCTAGCTTAGAATTTATATTTATTTCACAGGCAACTTTGTATTTATTTTAACTAGGTACAATAGTTATTAAATAGTTATTAACTATTTAATAACTACCTAGCTAAAATAAGTACAAAAGTACCTGTAAAATTAACCCTAACCTAAGTTACAATTACACCTAACACTACACTATCATTAAACTAATTACCTAAACTACCTACAATTAATTACAATTAAATTAAATAAACTAAATTAAGAAGAAAACCCCCCACAAAATTACAGAAAAAAAAAAGAATTACAAGACTTTTAAACTAATTACACCTAATCTAATCACCCTAATAAAATAAAAAAGCCTCCCAAAATAATAAAATTCCCTACTCTATACTAAATTACAAATAGCCCTTAAAAGGGCCTTTTGCGGGGCATTGCCCCAAAGTAATCAGCTCTTTCACCTGTAAAAAAAATACAATACCCCCCCAACATTAAAACCCAACACCCACACACACAACCCTACTCTAAAACCCACCCAATCTCCCCTTAAAAAAACCTAACACTACCTCTTTGAAGATCACCCTATCTTGAGAAGTCTTCACCCAACCGGGCACAAGTGGTCCTCAAGAGGGTCCGAAGTCTTCATCCTATCCGGCCAGAAGAGGACATCCACACCGGCAGAAGGCTTCATCCAGGCGGCATCTTCTACTATCTTCATCCTTACGGAGCGGAGCGGGTCCATCTTCAAGACATCCGACGTGGAGCATCCTCTTCATCCGACGGCCGACGACTGAATGACTGGTCATTTAAATGACGTCATCCAAGATGGCGTCCCTTGAGTTCCGATTGGCTGATAGAATCCTATCAGCCAATCGGAATTAAGGTAGGAAAAATCCTATTGGCTGATACAATCAGCCAATAGGATTGAAGTTCAATCCGATTGGCTGATCCAATCAGCCAATAGGATTGAGCTCACATTCTATTGGCTGTTCCAATCAGCCAGTAGAATGCAAGGTCAATCCTATTGGCTGATTGCATCAACCAATAGGATTTTTCCTACCTTAATTCCGATTGGCTGATAGGATTCTATCAGCCAATCGGAATTCAAGGGACGCCATCTTGGATGACGTCATTTAAAGGACCAGTCATTCAGTCATCAGCCGTCAGATGAAGAGGATGCTCCGCGTCAGATGTCTTGAAGATGGACCTGCTCCGCTCCGGAAGGATGAAGATAGAAGATGCCACCTGGATGAAGCCTTCTGCCGGTCTGGATGTCCTCTTCTGGCCGGATAGGATGAAGACTTCGGACCCTTTGGAGGTCCACTTGTGCCCCGCTGGGTGAAGACGGCTCAAGGTAGGGTGATCTTCAAAGGGGTAGTGTTAGGTTTTTTTAAGGGGGGATTGGGTGGGTTCTAGAGTAGGGTTGGGTGTGTGGGTGGTGAGTTTTAAGGTTGGGGGGGTATTGTATTTTTTTTTACAGGTGAAAGAGCTGATTACTTTGGGGCAATGCCCCGCAAAAAAGGCCCTTTTAAGGGCTATTTGTAATTTAGTATAGGGTAGGAAATTTTATTTTATTAGGGGGACTAGATTAGGTGTAATTAGTTTAAAAAAAATTAATTCTTTTTTTTTCTGTAATTTAGTGTTTTTGTTTATTGTAATTTAGTTTATTTAATTTAATTGTAGGTAGTTTAGGTAATTAGTTTAATTATAGTGTAGTGTTAGGTGTAATTGTAACTTAGGTTAGGGTTTATTTTACAGGTAATTTTGTACTTATTTTAGCTAGGTAGTTATTAAATAGTTAATAACTATTCAATAACTATTGTACCTAGTTTAAATAAATACAAAGTTGCCTGTAAAATAAATATAAATCCTAAAATAGCTACAATGTAACTATTAGTTATATTGTAGCTAGCTTAGGGTTTATTTTATCGGTAAGTATTTAGTTTTAAATAGGATTAATTTATTTAATTATGTTAAATTTATTTTGTTTAATTTAAATTATATTTTAGTTATGGGGGGTTAGACTTAGGGTTAGACTTAGGTTTAGGGGTTAATAAATTTACTATAGTGGCGGCGACGTTGGCGGCGTCAGATTAGGGGTTAATAAATGTAATATAGTTGCCGCGATGTTGGGGGGCAGATTAGGGGTTAATAAATATAATGTAGGTGTCGGCGATGTTGGGGGCAGTAGATTAGGGGTTCATAAGTATAATGTAGGTGGCGGCGGTGTCCGGAGTGGCAGATTAGGGGTTAATAATATAATGTAGGTGGTGACGATGTCGGGGGCGGCAGATTAGGGGTTAATAAGTGTAAAATTAGTAGTGTTTAGAATCGGGGTTCATGTTAGGGTATTAGGTGCAGACATAACTTTTATTTCGCCATAGGAAACAATGGGGCTGCGTTAGGAGCTGAACGCTGCTTTTTTGCAGGTGTTAGGTTTTTTTTCAGCCAGCTCAGCCCCATTGTTTCCTATGGGGACATCGTGCATGAGCACGTTTTGCCAGCTTACCGCTACCGTAAGCAACGCTGGTATTGAGGTGAGATGTGGAGCTAAATTTTGCTCAACGCTCACTTTTCTGAGGCTAACGACGGCTTGCAGAAAACTCGTAATACCAGCGTTGTCTTAAGTGAGCGGTGAGGAAAAAAAGGAGCGTTAGCACCGCACAGCATTACTGACAAAAACTCGTAATTTAGGCGAATGTTTATAGAAGTTGTACTTTTACATGTATTTATGTTATTTTTAATGCAACTTTTTTTTTCCCCTCTACCCTTTCCGTGAGTTCTGAAGTCACACTAACCCGATGCATGTTAAATTGTGCTTGACGCATTTAGTTTCAAGTCAACTCGTAAATTTGAGTGCTATTTCCATCACACTCACAAAGCAGAGAAATGCCCATATCTTTTGTGCACTACATTTAGCGCAGCACTCGTAATCTAGCCCCATATTGGACATAAGTAAGCAGTAAGCAAAGTCACCAGAAGCAAAAGCTACCCATTTTGTTTATTTTTAATTGTGTGCATTTGCTTTTTGGATTAAAAAATTAGGAGATTAGCAACACAGTTAATGATTTTAAAAGAGTGATAGATTATTTTCTGAAACATTTCAAAATTTACTTAAAGGGATATTAAACCCAAATTTTTTCTTTCATGATTCAGATAGAGCATGTCATTTTAAGCAACTTTCTAATTTACTCTAATCAGTTTTTCGTCATTCTTTTGCTATCTTTATTTAAAAAGCAGGAAAATAAAGTCTGGGAACAAGCCCATTTTAGGTTCAGTGCCCTGGATATCGATTGCTTATTGATGGCTACATTTAACCACCAATAAGCAAGTGTAACCCACATTATGAACCAAAAATGGGCCCCTAAACATAAGTCTAACCCTAAGTCTAACCCCCCTAACTTAAATATAATTTAAATTAAACAAAATAAATTTAACATAATTAAATAAATTAATCCTATTTAAAACTAAATACTTACCGATAAAATAAACCCTAAGCTAGCTACAATATAACTTATAGTTACATTGTAGCTAGCTTAGGATTTATATTTATTTTACAGGCAACTTTGTATTTATTTTAACTAGGTAGAATAGTTATTAAATTGTTCTTAACTATTTAATAACTACCTAGCTAAAATAAGAAAAAAAGTACCTGTAAAATAAACCCTAACCTAAGTTACAATTACACCTAACACTACACTATCATTAAACTAATTAGCTAAACTATCTACAATTAATTATAATTAAATTAAATAAACTAAATTACGGAGAGAAAAAAAACACAAAATTACAGAAAAAAAAAGAATTACAAGACTTTTAAACGAATTACACCTAATCTAATCCCCCTAATAAAATAAAAAAAGCCCCCCAAAATAATAAAATTCCCTACCCTATACTAAATTACAAATAGCCCTTAAAAGGGCCTTTTGCGGGGCATTGCCCCAAAGTAATCAGCTCTTTCACCTTTAAAAAAAAATACAATACCCCCCAACATTAAAACCCAACACCCACACACCCAACCCTACTCTAAAACACACCCAATCCCCCCTTAAAAAACCTAACACTACCCCCTTGAAGATCACCCTATCTTGAGAAGTCTTCACCCAACCGGGCACAAGTGGTCCTCAAGAGAGTCCGAAGTCTTCATCCTATCCGGCCAGAAGAGGACATCCAGACCGGCAGAAGGCTTCATCCAGGCGGCATCTTCTATCTTCATCCTTCCGGAGCAGAGCGGGTCCATCTTCAAGACATCCGACGCGGAGCATCCTCTTCATCCGACTGCCGACGACTGAATGACTGGTCCTTTAAATGACGTCATCCAAGATGGCGTCCCTTGAATTCCGATTGGCTGATAGAATCCTATCAGCCAATCGGAATTAAGGTAGGAAAAATCCTATTGGCTGATACAATCAGCCAATAGGATTGAAGTTCAATCTGATTGGCTGATCCAATCAGCCAATAGGATTGAGCTCGCATTTTACTGGCTGTTCCAATCAGCCAATAGAATGCGAGGTCAATCTTATTGGCTGATTGCATCAGCCAATAGGATTTTTCCTACCTTAATTCTGATTGGCTGATAGGATTCTATCAGCCAATCAGAATTCAAGGGACGCCATCTTAGATGACGTCATTTAAAGGACCAGTCATTCAGTCATCGGCCGTCGGATGAAGAGGATGCTCCGCGTCGGATGTCTTGAAGATGGACCCGCTCCACTCCAGAAGGATGAAGATAGAAGATGCCACCTGGATGAAGCCTTCTGCCGGTCTGGATGTCCTCTTCTGGCCGGATAGGATGAAGACTTCGGACCCTCTGGAGGTCCACTTGTGCCCGGCTGGGTGAAGACAGCTCCAGGTAGGGTGATCTTCAAGGGGGTAGTGTTAGGTTTTTTAAGGGGGGATTGGGTGGGTTCTAGAGTAGGGTTGGGTGTGTGGGTGGTGGGTTTTAATGTTGGGGGGTTATTGTATTTTTTTACAGGTGAAAGAGCTGATTACTTTGGGGCAATGCCATGCAAAAGGCCCTTTTAAGGGCTATTTGTAATTTAGTATAAGGTAGGGAATTTTATTATTTTGGGGGGCTTTTTTATTTTATTAGGGTATAATGTAGGTGGCGGCGGTGTCCGGAGCGGAAGATTAGGGGTTAATAATATAATGTAGGTGGTGACGATGTCGGGGGCGGCAGATTAGGGGTTAATAAGTGTAAAATTAGGGGTGTTTAGACTCGGGGTTCATGTTAGGGTGTTAGGTGCAGACATAACTTTTATTTCCCCATAGGAAACAATGGGGCTGCGTTAGGAGCTGAACGCTGCTTTTTTGCAGGTGTTAGGTTTTTTTTCAGCCAGCTCAGCCCCATTGTTTCCTATGGGGAAATTGTGCACGAGCACATTTTGCCAGCTTACCGCTACCGTAAGCAACGCTGGTATTGAGGTGAGATGTGGAGCTAAATTTTGCTCAACGCTCACTTTTCTGAGGCTAACGACGGCTTGCAGAAAACTCATAATACCAGCGTTGTCTTAAGTGAGCGGTGAGGAAAAAAAGGAGCGTTAGCACCGCACAGCCTTACTGACAAAAACTCGTAATCTAGGCGAATGTTTATAGAAGTTGTACTTTTACATGTATTTATGTTATTTTTAATGCAACTTTTTTTTTCCCCCTACCCTTTCCGTGAGCTCTGAAGTCACACTAACCAGATGCATGTTAAATTGTGCTTGACGCATTTAGTTTCAACTCGTAAATTTGCGTGCTATTTCCATCACAGTCACAAAGCAGAGAAATGCCCATATCTTTTGTGCACTACATTTAGCACAGCACTCGTAATCTAGCCCCATATTGGACATAAGTAAGCAGTAAGCAAAGTCAACAGAAGCAAAAGCTACCCATTTTGTTTATTTTTAATTGTGTGCATTTGTTTTTTGGATTAAGAAATTAGGAGATTAGCAACACAGTTAATGATTTTAAAAGAGCGGTAGATTATTTTCTGAAACATTTCAAAATTTACTTAAAGGGATATTAAACCCAATTTTTTTCTTTCGTGATTCAGATAGAGCATGTCATTTTAAACAACCTTCTAATTTACTCTAATCAATTTTTCTTCATTCTTTTGCTATCTTTATTTAAAAAGCAGGAAAATAAAGTCTAGGAACCAGCCAATTTTAGGTTCAGTGCCCTGGATAGTGATTGCTTATTGATGGCTACATTTAACCACCAATAAGCAAGTGTAACCCACGTTATGAACCAAAAATGGGCCGGCTCCTAAGCTTTACATTCTTGATTTTTAAATATATATAGCAAGAGAACGAAGAAAAAATGATAATACGAGTAAATTAGAAAGTTGCGTAAATTTGCATGCACTATCTGAATCATTAAAGAAAAAAATTGGGCTTAGTGTCCCTTTAAATGTTCCAGTCCCTTGTATCATGTGACAGATGGCAGTGATTGTTATAGGTATATATATACAAGCTAAAAGCACTAAAGAGGTATACGAATATGAATAAGTCTTCTTGAGAAAGTCTGCCCATAGGCAGACGAAACGTGTAGAAGCTCAGTAACATAAGACGTCATCCGCTAACTGCACCCATGTGATCAGAGACTCAGGGATCTGTGCACTACACAGGACGCCAGAGCACTTTGTAATTACTGTTCCTGGACCTGATTGTTTGGTGCCTGAGTGACCTGCCGAGGACCGGGGTTGTTTCTGTAGCGATGTAACCGCTAGATGTGCTTTTATGTTTGCCACTTATGTTATTTTTGTTCTTTGTGTGTGCTGTGAGAAGCGAGATCTTTGTCTCTATTAAACGATTGAATCGGAGATGCGCTGTCGGTGTTTCCTTCCAGATTGCTTTCTTTAACTTCAGACTTGGTGAACAGACCGTCATCAGACAAGCAGCCCTCCATTTGCTGTATCATTCATTTTCTACCATCTCCAGAAGGAACTGAAGTTTATTTTGCCGATTTGAACAGTTCTTGGGATTACTGGACTTTTAATTTAAGTAACTTTTTAAATACCATTTTCCTTACATTTGTATTGATATATTCTGGTGTCTTATCATTGTACTATTTTTAAACTCCCCCTGTGTGAATCCATATACTGAGTGGGTAGCGCTTTTAATTTTCTTTTGCATCATGTGACAGCCAACAGCCAATCAGAGGTTCATACACGTATATATACTTTGAAAGTGTGCATTTAAAAAGACTGTGCACAATTTGATAATGGAAGTAAATTGAATTAAAAAAACAAAAAAACAAAAAACAACTGCATGCTTTATCTGAATAATGAAATTAATTTTGACGTAAGTGTCTCTTTAATAGCAGAAGCATTTTGGGAATGTGATCACTGACCAATTGTGATAAACCCAGATATATATGATGCCGCTTATCATATCATAATGACACATTTTGAATGTTAATCATTTTAACTAATAATGAGTTAATCAATTAAAAAGCCTGTTTCTTCTCTCTTATTGAACATTCAGTATCTTTGTAGCTTCCTCTCATGTCTTTCATACCAGCCTACAGCCACAGATAAGATTAGATGTATTTTTATTTGATTAGCAGGAAAGTATAATAGGAGTGACTGATTCTTGTTTCTGAACAAAGACCACTAAATACTTGTATGTTTAATGTTCACTAACCTAACAAGTTAGTCTATTGTCAAGTTTCAGTTTAGGATTATGTTCTTTTTTAAGATGTTAGTAAAGTAACACATTATAAAGTAAAAAGAAACAGGTTATCAGTTTCATATTTAGAGAACTACAAAAGGAACATTCTTTAAATGGCTAACAAAACTGGTATTTTGTTTGATCTGAGATAGACAGTAACCTATAACTCCAGACATAGCAGTGTCCCTGACCTAAGTTTCCTAACCTTCTGCCGGGTTTTTGGGTTAATGTTTTACTGATTAGCAAAACCTGACCCACAAAAAAGCCTCTCCTGTGAAGATAACTCTAATCATATACATACAGACATTCCTACAGACTTTGCTTCTTGGTCAGTCACTAATTACCAGATGCCTCTCAGGTTTTGGGAAGCTCACACTCCCTCTGATATTGGGAATTTTCAAAGTGACAGCTCAGCTCACTGCGTGGAGTAAAAGGATGAATCAGAAAAATCCACAATTAGTTGTAAATGTAAAATACCACATTCGTAACCAATGTAAAACCAATATTGAATCCCCTTAAAGGGTCAGATTCCAGGTGGAGCGCTAATTAATACTACGCTAGAAGTTCAGCTTTTTGCGCTGGTATTAGGAGTTGAAAGTCAACTGTTTTTGCTTGCTCGCTAACTCGACAAGTGCAAAAAGCTGAACTTAGAATATGACATATTCCCCAACAGAAGTCAATGGAGCAAAAAAAGTGTGTTTGGGGGGGGGGGGGAACTAACCCCCTACTCGTGGGCAAACCCGATCATATGTTTTCTTGTGTGCTAACTCAACATAGAAATATGAATAGCAGAATATGTTCTATTTATTCATAAATAAATGTGCAGAACATTGGAATGAGAAATATTTACAGTAAATACACACTTTAACACTTTATTAACCCCTTAAGGACCGGGCATTTCAGACAAAAACTCCCTAAAAGACCAGAACATTTTTAGCATTTTTGCCAACTTTTTTTTAGATTTACCTATCAAAACTATATATATTTTTTAGTAGACAACCCAAAGTATTGATCTAGGCCCATTTTGGTATATTTCATGACACCATTTCCCCGCCAATTGCGATCAAATAAAAAAAAAATCATTAACTTTTTCACAAACTTTAGGTTTCTCACTGAAATTATTTACAAACAGCTTGTGCAATCATGGCACAAATGGTTGTAAAAGCTTCTCTGGGATCCCATTTGTTCAGAAATAGCAGACATATATGGCTTTGCCATTGCTTTTTGATAATTAGAAGGCTGTAATTACAGCTGCGCACCACACGTTTATTATTCCCAGCAGTGAAAGGTTTAATCAGGTAGCTTGTAAGGTTAATTTTAGCTTTAGTGAAGAGATTACCCTCCCACCTGAAACTTCCCACCCCCTGATGCCTACCTGAACAATCTCAAACAGCTCTCTTCCATCCCCACCCCCCAATGGTCATCCCCATCTTAAGTAATGGAAGAAAGTCTGCCAAAAATAAAAGGCTTTTTTTTTTTTTATAAAATATATTTTTTTCTATTTTCTGCAGTGTAGGATCCCCCCTTACCCTCAACTTCCCTGATCCCCCAAACAGCTCTCTAAACCTCACCCCTCTACCTATTAGCCGCCATCTTAGGTACTGGCAGCTGTCTGCCAGTACCCAGTTTGCTATAATATATATTTATTTTTAAAAAAACATTTTTTATCTGTAGTGTAGCTGCCTCACCTCATTACCCTACCCCTCCCAGATCGTTTTCCCACCCTCTTATCACCTTTCCACTATAGAAGCCCCCTCTCCCTCCTCCTCCCTCCCTCTTTCCCACTCACTGCCTCTGTAAAAAACAAAAAATTCCTGTAGTGTAGCGATCCCACCCGCTCCCACCCCCCTCCAGCGATGGGCCGCCCACCCGCCTCCCTCCTAACCCTCCCATACCACCAACGATCGTCACCACCGCTGTTCGATTCAGAGATCGCCACAGGGTATGGCGCTGGTTGTTAAGGGGTTAAATGGACATTCCGGTAAAAATTTAAACGCACATAGATGCATTACATCTTTGAATAGAAACATATTTGCAATATACAAGTACTGGCAAAAATGCTTCTAGTAAAAGTTATCACTGTTTTTGTGGTAACATTTTTCTCTGCAAGTGCATGTGAAGCATAGCTAAATATTCTCAGTGCACTAGCATTTTAAATTCTGCAGCTGCTCGGAGTGCCAATGGGGCTTTTATCATGTCAGAAGTTAACAAATTAAGTCATTACCAGATGCTACAAGCACTTTAAGTTTTCTGAGCAAGGGCTATGTTTAAAATGCTGGTGCACTGTGCATACTTAAATGCACTTTTATACACAGTTATAGCTTTTATTAGAAGCATTTTTGATAATGCATGTATCAGAAAGTTAGCCCCTGGACATCGCAAAGCATAAGGGGAAGGGGCCTTTGACCCCTGGGAGGAGACAGTCCCTATGTTGCTGATGAAGGGGTGGGTCTTAGGAGCCAGGTACTTAAAGGGACAGTTTACTCAAAAATTTTCTCCCCTTTAATTTGTTCCCAATGATCCACTTTACCTGCTGGAGTGTATTAAATTGTTTACAAGTAGCTCCTTTACCCTTATATTGGCATTTGAAATTGTTGATTTAGCATGTGGTATCCCCACCTATTCTGAAAGTTTGTGGCCGCGCGTACCAGCTATAGATAAGCTTTGTAAACACAGCCAGCAGAAGAAATTACAATCCCAGTGGGATATAGCAGAGATAAGGTAATAAAATGTTGATTTTCCATTGTTCTCTCAAAGTACTGGTGATTGTTTTAAGGACAGCTATAAGATAAAGAAGCAGGTATATGTATACAATGTGATACAGTAATGAGATCTAATTATACCTACAAGCTCAACCCATTTTATTAGGTTGTGGCTTCAAAACACAAAATCAAAGCTTTAATATACACAAATATGCCTTAAAAAGCAAATCTCATACATTTTATACTCTGCAGCTGGTAAAAAAAGCAATTGTAAACACATTAAGGGAAAAACTATTTTATAGTATACTGTCCCTTTAACCCCTTTAAGTACAAGGCCATTTTTCAATTTCTTTCCCTTAAGGACCAGGGCTATTTTTACATTTCTGTGGTGTTTGTGTTTAGCTGCAATTTTCCTCTTACTCATTTACTGTTCCTACACATATTATATACCGTTTTTCTCACCATTAAATGGACTTTCTAAAGATACCATTATTTTCATCATATCTTATGATTTACCATAAAAAAAATATATAAAATATGATGAAAAAATGGAAAAAAAACACTTTTTCTAACTTTGAACCCCAAAATCTGTTGCACATCTACAACCTCCAAAAAACACCCATGCTAAATAGTTTCTAAATTTTGTCCTGAGATTAAAAATACCCAATGTTTACATGTTCTTTGCTTTTTATGCAAGTTATAGCGCAATAAGTACAAGTAGCACTTCGCTATTTCCAAACCATTTTTTTTTCAAAATTAGCGCTAGTTACATTGGAACACTAATATCTGTCTGGAATCCCTGAATATCCCTTGACATGTATATTTTTTTTTTTTTAGTAGACATTCCAAAATATTGATCTAGGCCCATTTTAGTATATTTCATGCCACCATTTCACCGCCAAATGCGATCAAATAAAAAACATTGTTCACTTTTTCACAAACTTTTTCACAAATATTAGGTTTCTCACTGAAATTATTTACAAACAACTTGTGCAATTATGGCACAAATGATTGTAAATGCTTCTCTGGGATCCCCTTTGTTCAGAAATAGCAGACATATATGGCTTTGGCGTTGCTTTTTGGTAATTAGAAGGCCGTTAATTGCCGCTGCGCACCACATTTGTATTAGGCCCAGCAGTGAAGGGGTTAATTAGGTCGCTTGTAGGGTTAATTTTAGCTTTAGTGTAGTGTATTAGACAACCCAAAGTATTGATCTAGGCCAATTTTGATATATTTCATGCCACCATTTCACCGCCGAATGCGATCATTGTCAAATAAAAAAAAAATGTTCACTTTTTCACTAACTTTGGGTTTCTCACTAAAATTATTTACAAACAGCTTGTGCAATTATGACACAAATGGTTGTAAATGCTTCTCTGGGATCCCCTTTGCTCAGAAATAGCAGACATATATGGCTTTGGCATTGCTTTTTGGTAATTAGAAGGCCGCTAAATGCCGCTGCGCACCAAACTTGTATTTTGCCCAGCAGTGACGGGGTTAATTAGGTAGCTTGTAGGGAGCTTGAAGGGTTAATTTTAGCTTTAGTGTAGAAATCAGTCTCCTACCTGACACATCCCACCCCCTGATCCCTCCCAAACAGCTCTCTTCCCTCCCCCACCCCACAATTGTCCCCGCCATCTTAAGTACTGGCAGAAAGTCTGCCAGTACTAAAATAAAAGTTTTTTTTTTGTTTTTTTTTAATTATTAAAAAAAAACAAAAAAACATATTCTGCTGTGTAGGATACCCCCTTAGCCCCCAACCTGCCTGATCCCCCCCCCCCAAAGAGCTCTCTAACCCTCCCCCAACTAACTATTAGCCACCATTTTGGGTACTGGCAGCTGTCTGCCAGTACCCACTTTGCAAAATAACTTTATTTTTATTTTATAAACCTAACTTTTTCTGTAGCGTAGCTGCCCCCCTCCATACCCTACACCCTCCCCCTCCCAGATCATTCCCAGATCACCCCAGATCACCCCTCCTCTGCACCCACCACAAAAAAATCCCCAGCAACTGCCTTAAATCGCGGGTGTGCACGCACGTGCACATACCCGCCCCTCACCTCCAGCGTGCGCTCCCACACACACCCGGCATAGAGGACAGCCGGAAGGAAGTTCCCCAGTGATGGGCCGCCCACCCACCTCCCTTCAATGGCTCCCACCCACCAACGATCTGCACCATCACTGGCCGATGCAGAGAGGGCCACAGAGTGGCTCTCTCTGCATCGGTGGGCCTAAAAAAGGTATTGCAGTGATGCCTCAATATTGAGGCATCACTGCAATACCTTGAAAGCGGCTGGAAGCGATCAGGATCACTTCCAGCCGCTTGAAACCCTTAACGACCAGTTTGTGTAAGACGTACCCTGTACGACATGCGTCGTTAAGGGGTTAAGGGGAGTTGCGGCGGCCATCTTAACTCAGAAAAAGTTTCAAGGCAGCAAGTTGCCCATCCTCCCTCCCATGTTTTGAGGTGTTCTTGTTTCATATTTGTCACAGCGGGGGCGAGTGTTAGTCCCCTCACGTAAACAAGTTGACTATGGCCATAAGTGAATGGGTTAATCTCCCCAAGGGGTGGGAGAGCAGTTTAAGTAACTTCTTGGACACGGGGTTCCTTGGAGTTGTGGGTTAAATAACAGACTTAATCTAATGTACGGCCTGGTCAACAAGAAAAGGGATGATGATGTTTTTGAGAAGGGGACTAGTATTTCCGGGTTGTGTTCTAGCTGGTGCTAGTTATTAAGTTATATATGTTATAAAGAGTTATTTATTTATTTATGTTTTCTTAAAATGGTTATTTAATAAAAGGCTGTAGCCAGAATTTTACCAAACGACAAGTCTCAGTGTTTTTATTTATAGAGTAAGTTTAAAGTCATGGGGTCATGCTTCTATTCAAAGCTGAAATGCATCCATGTGGATTCCACATTTGGCTGGAATGTCCCTTTAAATATGAATATTGTATAAATATGCTTTTACATGTTTTCATCTACTTAACTGCAAAGGGCTTTAATGCACTTCTATATATTGTTTGTTCACAAAAAAAAGGTACCAACGGCACTACTTCAAATATTTACAGGACTTAAATATCTATTTATGTAGTAGCTAATAACTACATACCCATTCTTGGAGCTTGGGTGCTATCTTATATAGGTAAAGACTTACATAGTGGTAAATAAACCTCTAGACAGGATACATATACACAGCACTCCTAGTCCTGAAGTATATTGTGATTATATGTGTTCAGCTATATTGTGTAGTGTTTTATGTGTAAGTTAAAACATAATGGCCTAGATTTGGAGTTTTGTCGGTAACGACCCGAAAAACTAACGCCGGCTTTTTTCTGGCCGCACCATAAAAATAACTCTGGTATCGAGAGTCCACATAAAGGCTGCGTTAGGCTCCAAAAAAGGAGCGTAGAGCATTTTTAACGCAGCTTCAACTCTCGATGCCAGAGTTGCTTACGGACACGGCCAGCCTCAAAAACGTGCTTGTGCACGATTCCCCCATAGGAAACAATGGGGCTGTTTGAGCTGAAAAAAAACCAAACACCTGCAAAAAAGCCGCGTTCAGCTCCTAACGCAGCCCCATTGTTTGCTATGCGGTAACCCTTCCTACGTCTGCACTTAACACTCTAACATGTACCCCTAGTCTAAACACCCCTAACCTTACACTTATTAACCCCTAATCTGCCGCCCCCGCTATCGCTGACCCCTGCATATTATTATTATTAACCCCTAATCTGCCGCTCCGTAAACCGCCGCTACTTACATTATCCCTATGTACCCCTAATCTGCTGCCCTAACATTGCCGACCCCTATATTATATTTATTAACCCCTAATCTGCCCCCCACAACGTCGCCTCCACCTGCCTACACTTATTAACCCCTAATCTGCCGACCGGACCTGAGCGCTACTATAATAAAGTTATTAACCCCTAATCCGCCTCACTAACCCTATCATAAATAGTATTAACCCCTAATCTGCCCTCCCTAACATCGCCGACACCTAACTTCAATTATTAACCCCTAATCTGCCGACCGAATCTCGCCGCTATTCTAATAAATGTATTAACCCCTAAAGCTAAGTCTAACCCTAATACTAACACCCCCCTAAGTTAAATATAATTTAAATCTAACGAAATTAATTAACTCTTATTAAATAAATTATTCCAATTTAAAGCTAAATACTTACCTGTAAAATAAATCCTAATATAGCTACAATATAAATTATAATTATATTGTAGCTATTTTAGGATTTATATTTATTTTACAGGTAACTTTGTATTTATTTTAACCAGGTACAATAGCTATTAAATAGTTAAGAACTATTTCATAGCTAAAATAGTTAAAATAATTACAAATTTACCTGTAAAAGAAATCCTAACCTAAGTTACAAATAAACCTAACACTAGACTATTAATAAATTAATTAAATAAACTACCTACAATTAACCTAACACTACACTATCAATAAATTAATTAAATACAATTGCTACAAATAAATACAATTAAATAAACTAGCTAAAGTACAAAAAATAAAAAAGAACTAAGTTACAAAAAATAAAAAAATATTTACAAACATAAGAAAAATATTACAACAATTTTAAACTAATTACACCTACTCTAAGCTCCCTAATAAAATAACAAAGCCCCCCAAAATAAAAAAATGCCCTACCCTATTCTAAATTACTAAAGTTCAAAGCTCTTTTACCTTACCAGCCCTGAACAGGGCCCTTTGCGGGGCATGCCCCAAGAAATACAGCTCTTTTGCCTGTAAAAAAAAACATACAATACCCAAGCCCCCCAACATTACAACCCACCACCCACATACCCCTAATCTAACCCAAACCCCCCTTAAATAAACCTAACACTAAGCCTCTGAAGATCATCCTACCTTGTCTTCACCATACCAGGTTCACCGATCGGTCCAGAAGAGCTCCTCCGATGTCCTGATCCAAGCCCAAGCGGGGGGCGGAAGAGGTCCATGATCCGGCTGAAGTCTTCATCCAAGCGGGCCAGAAGAGGTCTTCCATCCGATTGAAGTCTTCATCCAAGCGGCATCCATCCGGAGCGAAGCGGCAGCATCCTGAAGACCTCCACCGCGGAACATCCATCCTGGCCGACGACTGAACGACGAATGACGGTTCCTTTAAATGACGTCATCCAAGATGGCGTCCCTCGAATTCCGATTGGCTGATAGGATTCTATCAGCCAATCGGAATTAAGGTAGGAATATTCTGATTGGCTGATGGAATCAGCCAATCAGAATCAAGTTCAATCCGATTGGCTGATCCAATCAGCCAATCAGATTGAGCTTGCATTCTATTGGCTGATCGGAACATTCAATAGAATGCGAGCTCAATCTGATTGGCTGATCGGATCAGCCAATCGGATTGAACTTGATTCTGATTGGCTGATTCCATCAGCCAATCAGAATATTCCTACCTTAATTCCGATTGGCTGATAGAATCCTATCAGCCAATCGGAATTCGAGGGACGCCATCTTGGATGACGTCATTTAAAGGAACCATCATTCGTCGTTCAGTCGTCGGCCAGGATGGATGTTCCGCGGTGGAGGTCTTCAGGATGCTGCCACTTCGCTCCGGATGGATGCCGCTTGGATGAAGACTTCAATCGGATGGAAGACCTCTTCTGGCCCGCTTGGATGAAGACTTCAGCCGGATCATGGACCTCTTCAGCCCCCCGCTTGGGCTTGGATCAGGACATCGGAGGAGCTCTTCTGGACCGATCGGTGAACCTGGTATGGTGAAGACAAGGTAGGATGATCTTCAGGGGCTTAGTGTTAGGTTTATTTAAGGGGGGTTTGGGTTAGATTAGGGGTATGTGGGTGGTGGGTTGTAATGTTGGGGGGCTTGGGTATTGTATGTTTTTTTTTACAGGCAAAAGAGCTGTATTTCTTGGGGCATGCCCCGCAAAGGGCCCTGTTCAGGGCTGGTAAGGTAAAAGAGCTTTGAACTTTAGTAATTTAGAATAGGGTAGGGCATTTTTTTATTTTGGGGGGCTTTGTTATTTTATTAGGGGGCTTAGAGTAGGTGTAATTAGTTTAAAATTGTTGTAATATTTTTCTTATGTTTGTGAATATTTTTTTATTTTTTGTAACTTAGTTCTTTTTTATTTTTTGTACTTTAGCTAGTTTATTTAATTGTATTTATTTGTAGCAATTGTATTTAATTAATTTATTGATAGTGTAGTGTTAGGTTAATTGTAGGTAATTGTAGGTAGTTTATTTAATTAATTTATTGTTATTTGTAACTTAGGTTAGGATTTCTTTTACAGGTAAATTTGTAATTATTTTAACTATTTTAGCTATTAAATAGTTCTTAACTATTTAATAGCTATTGTACCTGGTTAAAATAAATACAAAGTTACCTGTAAAATAAATATAAATACTAAAATAGCTATAATATAATTATAATTTATATTGTAGCTATATTAGGATTTATTTTACAGGTAAGTATTTAGCTTTAAATTGGAATAATTTATTTAATAAGAGTTAATTAATTTCGTTAGATTTAAATTATATTTAACTTAGGGGGGTGTTAGTATTAGGGTTAGACTTAGCTTTAGGGGTTAATACATTTATTAGAATAGCGGCGAGATTCGGTCGGCAGATTAGGGGTTAATAATTGAAGTTAGGTGTCGGCGATGTTAGGGAGGGCAGATTAGAGGTTAATACTATTTATGATAGGGTTAGTGAGGCGGATTAGGGGTTAATAACTTTATTATAGTAGCGCTCAGGTCCGGTCGGCAGATTAGGGGTTAATAAGTGTAGGCAGGTGGAGGCGACGTTGTGGGGGGCAGATTAGGGGTTAATAAATATAATATAGGGGTCAGCGGTGTTAGGGGCAGCAGATTAGGGGTACATAAGGATAACGTAGGTGGCGGCGCTTTGCGGTCGGCAGATTAGGGGTGAATAAGTGGAGGCGACGTTGAGGGGGGCAGATTAGGGGTTAATAAATATAATACAGGGGTCGGCGGTGTTAGGGGCAGCAGATTAGGGGTACATAAGGATAACGTAGGTGGCGGTCGGCAGATTAGGGGTTAAAAAATTTTTTTTTAGTGTCGGCGATGTGGGGGGACCTCGGTTTAGGGGTACATAGGTAGTTTATGGGTGTTAGTGTACTTTAGAGTACAGTAGTTAAGAGTTTTATAAACCGGCGTTAGCCCAGAAAACTCTTAACTACTGACTTTTTTCCTGCGGCTGGAGTTTTGTCGTTAGATGTCTAACGCTCACTTCAGACACAACTCTAAATACCGGAGTTATAAAAATCCCATTGAAAAGATAGGATACGCAATTTACGTAAGGGGATCTGCGGTATGGAAAAGTCGCGGCTGGAAAGTGAGCGTTAGACCCTATTTTGAGTGACTCCAAATACCGGCGGTAGCCTAAAACCAGCGTTAGGAGCCTCTAACGCTGGTTTTCACGGCTACCGCCAAACTCTAAATCTAGGCCAATGTTTATTCACACTTTCATTTAAAAATGGGACAAACAACATTAAAAAATGCGAAAAATATTTAAAAATAGTACACAGTACCAAAAGTAACACACAAGCACTAACACCACTATTTAAGCACTTCCATATATGTCTATATATGTGTAAATTTGTATTTATATGTTTAAATGTGTATAAATGTCTCTAAATACATAAATAATCTCACATTCATATACATATTTAGACATGTACAGTATATGAGGCCCATTTATCAAGCTCCGTATCGAGCTTGTGGGCCTGTGTTTCTTTTGAGTCTTCAGACTCGCCAGAAACAGCAGTTATGAAGCAGCGGTCTAAAGACCACTGATCCATAACCCTGTTCGCCTGCTCTGAGGAGGCGGACAGGAATCGCCACAATTCAACCCGATCGAGTACGATCGGGTTGATTGACACCTTCCTGCTGGCGGCCGATTGGCCACGAGTCTGTAGGGGGCGGCGTTGCACCAGCAGCTCTTGTGAGCTGCTGGTGCAATGCTGAATACGGAGAGCGTATTGCTCTCCGCATTCAGCGAGGTCTTGCGGACCTGATCTGCACTGTCGGATCAGGTCCGCAAGACCTTTGATAAATAGGCCTCTATGTATGTAATTATATATGTCTATGTTAGAGCCCTTTGCATTCCTTTTTTTTCTTACACCTAAGACCTCCTATATTCAAGTCCTTAAAATTGTGTGCAATATTTTTTTTTAATGATTTTATTAGATGTGTAACTGTATTTTGTGATCTATTTTTGATGTGTTTTGTGACACTTTTTTGTTTCACAAAACAGTTTGTTTCACAAAACAGTTAACCAGAGCTCTGAGAATGCAGTAATCATTCTAGTGTAAATTGCGATTGTGCTCAAGCGATCGTGTTTAACTTTCAGCTTGTAAACCTGAAGAGTGCAAACACCTGTGATAAACCCCTTATCGCTCGTGCCCAAACGTTAGCGCCCCACTCGTAATCTGGCCCATAATAAATTAATTAATACAACTTATACATTATAACATACATTCATGATTTGTCTTGCTTGCATTTGTTGTATAAAGCCTTTGAAAATTGTTCTTGTCCATCACTTTCTAGAGAGTGGAGCTCAAAATCTGTAACCCAAGTATGCTGCAAATGCTGGAAAAATTCTGACCTGTCTATATAAATTTTCCCATCTTGGCTGCAGATGATAAGTTAACCAAACATGTGAGAGAGGGTCTCAGATGCTCCTACAAGAAATGTTGCACGATAGGGTCTATACTGTCACCAACACATTTACGATCCACTGATAATTTTGCAAACTCATGGTTAAGATGTTATGGGATGTATAAATGTGGCCACAAGAAATGCAAACCGTGTTACGTTACCAAAACATTCACATCTAATGTAACTAATGAAGTTTTTAAAATTGAGTCACACCTAAACTGTACCTCAACATATGTGATCTATCTTATAAGCTGTGACCAGTGAGGGGTACAGTATGTGGGGTTAACATCCAGAGACATCAAGTCCTGCATTAGGGAACATCTATCTACTATCAGTACAGACAGATCTTCCACCCCTTTAGTTCAGCACTTTGTGGCTAAACATAATTGGGAATTGCGCACTTTTAGGTGGTGCGCTATTGAGAAGGTGACTAAACTTAAAAGATTGGGAGATCTGGACCGTTTGTTGGTCAAAAGAGAGATCTACTGGATTTTCAGGCTTAAGACCAGGATTTCTTTAGGTTTAAATTTGAAATATGACATTATCAATTATTGGAAATAGAAGTCGGGTCTGCCTTATCTGAGAAGTGTAGGGTTTGAAAATCTGTTGTACTTTAAGCATCAAGATAGCTTTATGTGTTTCTGGTGTCAGGTAATCCAGTGGTGCGGATGATATACAAAGCAGAAATAATTATTTTTTATTTTTTGATATCTCATGAAAGACAAGTATTGTTTAATATTTACAATTTATTCATTTAGGAATGTCTCTATTCCCCAGTAACTTATGCTCACCGCATCATTGGAGATGTAGTATAAGATAACTGAACTAAAGTGGAATACCCATACTTGATGTAGTGTGTTAAAGTGTGGGAACATTTCTATTTGTCACGAGTGTAATAGAAAACAACTATTCTATTGTATTACATGTATTTTAATCCTCAGTCAACCCAAGCTGTATAAGTATGTTAAGTGTAATTAAAGGGACAGTCAAGTCCAAAAAAAACCGTTCATGATTTAAATAGGGAATGTAATTTTAAACAACTTTCCAATTTACTTTTATCGCCAATTTTGCTTTGTTCTCTTGGTATTCTTAGTTGAAAGCAAATTCTAGGAAGTTCATATTCTAATTTCTTAGACCTTAAAGACTGCCTCTATTCTGAATGCATTTTCACCACTAGAGGGCATTAGTTCATGTGTTTTATATAGATAACATTGAGCACATGCACGTGAAGTTACCCTGAAGTGAGCACTGATTGGCTAAAATGCAAGTCTGTCAAAAGAACTGAAATAAGGGGGCAGTTTGCAGAGGCTTAGATACATGGTAATCACAGAGATAAAAAGTATATATCTATAACAGTGTTGGTTATGCAAAGCTGGGGAATGAATAATAAAAGGATTATCTTTCTTTTTAAACAACAAAAATTATGGTGTTGACTGTCCCTTTAAGGTAAATTATATTGCAGGTGTTATGTCAGATGGGGCATAATTTTCTCAACCAATGAACATGATATATTACTTTTTTAAATAGTGTGTAAGAGGTTAGTAAGGCTATGATTAAGACTGGTGTTACGCTGCATCTGTGTGTCCTCCTTTGTATTTTAAGATGAATCAATAAAGTTTATTTTTTATGGAAGCAAGACGATCTTCTTTACTCCACCTGTTCATATACTGCACTGTGATTGCTAAGATCCATGCATGAGTTTGATTGACAGAAAAGTGGAAAGGGCTATACAGAAAAGTTGCCAAAAAGTATACTTATATATATATATATATATATATATATATATATAACATAGGAACAAGGGTAAACTCTTAGCAAATGGGTAATACAAACAAGGACGGCAATAAACACTTAATGGAAAGTTCCAAAATAGTAATGAAAGTTCAGATGCCAAATGTTGGTTCAAGTTAGGTAACTGAAAAAAGTCCAGTGTGAACAATGGGTAGGCAATAAGTGAGGTCGGTACTTGTTTAGTCCCCGCTGTAGTAACCAGGAGCCTTAACACAGCCAAGTGTGAATATGTAAGAAAGTACCTTATGGGCAGATGGACCGGACCAATTTGTGTCAATGTCGCTGCCGGACAACCTCCACCGATGTTGCTGGGCCAGCAGATGCCAGCCAGTCCCGTCGGCAGGAAATGTCCGCATCGCTCCTACACGCCGTCCACTGTGGACGGAAACTCTGACGTCAGAGGTCTGCGCGCCGTCACACAGAAGGTCCGCTGGGTCCCAAAGGCAAGTAATGGTAAAAGGCTCCTAGTAGCAAAGACCGGGCTCCGGGCTTGAAACAGCCAAATCGGTATCCCCACCGCTGCATATAAAAGTAGGAAATCCCCCAAAGGAGAACAATGGTTCAGGTCCCAAAAGGTTGGGTCAAAAGTGGTTTTATTGAACAAAAGATGCAAGTGCATAGGTGAAAACACAAACTTAGCATCTGATGCGTTTCGCGTCTCCTTCGGGGGATTTCCTATATATATATATATATATATATATATATATATATATATATATATATATAGAGAGAGAGAGAGAGAGAGAGAGAGAGAGAGAGAGAGAGAGAGAGAGAGAAAGATAGAAGAGAAGAAGACTGCAGCACTCCAGGATTACTTTCAGTGTTTTATTCCAAGCAAACAAACATAGGCGACGTTAGGCAGCGCCCTTTCTCAAGCCGTATATCTCAAATATATATATATTTTAACATTTAACTTAAATTAGTTATCAAATGGATTTGAACAACTTTTAATTTTGAAATATAACAGACATCATCCTTTAAAAAGACATGAAAGCCAAAATTAAATTCTAATGGTTCAAATGGAGCATGTATTTTTTAAAGAAAACTTTCCAAATAAATTTACTTCTGTTATTAAATTGACTTTGTGCTCGTGGTGTCCTTTGTTGAAGGCCAAATCTAAATATGCTTAGGAACATGTACATATCTTGAACGTGGGAGCAGTATATGGTAGCAGTGTTTGCAACAATGTATAGCATATTATTCATCACACTTCATATGCTTGGAGCAGTTGTTTGTTTAGCTGTTGGAGTCTAATGGAAGCCATGTCTGTAAAAGAGCCGTCTTCACTCCAGGTGAAGATAGAAGATAATGGATCCGTCTGGAAGAAGACCTTCTCCGCCGGACTTCAGGAACAGTGAGTACCTATTTGGGACTTAGGTTTAGACTTTTTTATTTTAATTTTTGGGGTGTGTTTTTTTTAGATTAGGGTTGTTTGGGCTTGAAAAAGAGCTGATTGCCCTTTAAAAGGGCAGTAAAATAGCTGAATGCCATTTTAAGGGCAATGCCCATACAAATGCCCCTTTAGGGGCAATGGGTAACATAGTTTTTTTTAGTGTTAGTTTTTTTATTTTTGGGGGTATGGTGGGTGGGGGTTTACTTTTAGGGGGGGCTTAGTATTTTTTAGTGGTAAATAGCTGTTTGCCCTTTTAAGAGTAATTGGTAGTTTAGTATTAGATTAGGGGGTGTTTTTATTTGGGGGGGATTTTTTATTTTTATAGGGGTACATATTTAACATCCCAATGTTCTTCATACAGGATAATGCACTTTTTATTGTAAATACATATTTCTATAAATATCTATATATACCGTCCTATACCTGTATATCTATTCCTGTAGATATATAGGTTTAGATATATATTTTACATTAACAGTATCAGATATATATAGAAATATATATTTCAAAAGAAAAAGTACATAGGAATGTAAAATATGGGCAAAGTGCATCAGGATTCGCAACTTAGGACTGTCGCAGTCGAGTTAACGCACATGAAGAATTGCACATTATTGAAATACTAAATATAAAATATAAAAAATATTAAGAAAAATTATTTAAATTTATTCTACTTACTGCAAAGAATTATAGATATAATCTATGGATTATTTAGAATATTTTACAGTATGAATAATAATTTAAAATAATTTTTATTAATATTTTTAATATTTCATTTTTCATATTTCAATAATGTGCATTGAAGATAGCAATTTTTCATGTGCGCTTACTCTACCATGTTAGTCCTAAGTGGCAAACCCTGATGTACTTTATTGTACTTTCTATTATTAAATATATATACTGTATATATATATATATACTGTGTATATATATATATATATATATATATACACAGTATATATGAAACTGTTAATGTAAAATAAGTATCTATACCTTACCTATATATCTTTAGGAATAGATATACAGGTATGGGTATATATATATATATATATATATATATATATATATATATGACGAAGAAAGGGGGTTGTAGGTAGTTGCGCCAAAATTAGAGCAGTAGTTGTTGTACAATAAAATGCTCTATGAAGATGTCCAATGCCTGCTGCTATTAGTGATGTCTCATTCCTCCTTGGTGAGACTAAAAAATGGTAGAGCAACTGGAATGATATAATTGGCTTAGAAAACTACCAAAAATTGAATATTATACCAAAAGGCTTAAAACTCACAAAAACTCCCATCTTTAACTCAGACGATATTGAATTAATCACAGAATGGGAGGAAGCAATGGAGATCTGCTCAAATACCTTCATAAAAATTCTAATCAAATATAGAGAACAGAACCTGGAGAAAATAGGAAAAGAAATTAAAGAAATCAGACAGAAATTACAACCCTTCAATGAGGATGTGTACTACCAACAGTTAGATAAAGATATTGCAAGCAGAACTCAGAAACTGGAATATGACACCATTTTAAAGAAAAAGAAAAAACTTGAAAGAGATATCAATAATAAAAAAATTGAAGTAGGGGAAACGCATATCAACACAGAAAGAGATGAATTTGTTGATGCCACAGACACACCAAACGTAGAAGTTTTCTGCAATACAAAAAATTGATTTTTCCCAGATAGAACAACAAACACCAATGGAAACACGGAACATCAAAACACAACCAAAGAAAAACAGACATGTACAAACACAAACAAAGACATACATAAACAGACAAACAGTAATACATTTTTAAAAATGAAACCAGTAAATAACTACTCATATCAAACTAGAAAGCCAAATTATTATCATCACAGACAATACCAGTCTAATTATAACGAGGAAACAAGAAAACAAAACTACTCATAACCACAACATACATAATAATTACTTTCATCCTGATAGGGACTTTTACAATCAAAGAGAAAATAATTATTACCAAGACTCCATTAGACCAAAAGAATCAAGAGATCATAGAAATGATTATGATGATACACATCAAGGATCCAGTAATCATTGGAGAACAAAAACTCAACAAAATACGGAGCAAGGACATACTCATTTTTTAGGACTCAGAGAAAGAAAAGAGTCCTTTCAGAGACCATACATCCCCCCGAGACTCCGAGTGGAAAATCAGGAGAAGCATTTTCAAATACTACAAAGATCAACCCCACAAAAAAGAAGAAAAGAAAGTGGGGAAGAGGATGCAGAGCAGGTAAACAGAAACAAACTAAGAAGAGAAAACTGGCTCTCAAGGCAACAATCAGTATAAACCCTGATGAAAGTGACCTAGTAAAAATCTTCAACTTGTCAGATAGAATTCTGACTAGGGAAGAAGAGAATGTTCTCAAAAAAGGCCTCTTCTTCGCCCCTAGTAAGAAACCAGATGCCTTCTCACTGTTCGTGGACTGTAACAAATATATAAGAAAACTGACCTTACAACGTTATTTCAAAAAGAAAAACAAAGACCAAAGAGATACCTGTGAACCTATGACAAAGGTAAGCCTACCAAACGAGGTTACCCTTACACAAAGTGATATTCCAACATTGAATTTCTTGGAATCACTAGATATGGAAACATCAGAACAATTAGAAACAAATAGAATCATGAAACACAGTGGGTTCAAACCTAGATCAATATTTTATCCCACCCAGGCCAAGGGACAATATATCTCATTGTTTGAAGACCTAGTACTCAACGGTTTAGAGTCAATGTGTAAATCATTCAAACTGGACAACAAAAATCTTACAAGTAAGGAAGAAAGAATCCTAAAGAATCTAAGTAAAGATGAAACACTGGTCTTTAGAGAGGCTGATAAAGGTGGTTCTATAGTAATACAAAACAAAAGAGATTATATTAGCGAAGCAAATAGGATACTGTCAGATACAGAGACCTATGAAGTACTATCAAAAGACCCCACCAGCCAATTCTCAGATGAATATGCTCAATTATTAATAAACGCTAAGAGAGAAAACATTTTGGATGATGACGAATATAAATTCTTATCGACAGACATGATAAAGACCGCAGTATTCTACCACTTACCAAAAGTGCATAAGGACACTAATAATCCTCCAGGACGCCCAATCATTTCTGGTATAAACAGTCTAACTAGTAATTTATCAGAATATGTAGATCATTTCTTACAGCCCGTGGTACCAACAATTAAGTCATACCTAAGGGACACTCCACACCTACTCACATTATTGAAAGATACTCGTTGGGATAACAATTACTCACTTGCAACATTGGATGTAACTGCACTATATACCTCTATACCACACAGTAAAGGTATAAGTGCAGTGGACCAAATTCTTACAACAGACACAAATATCAAAAAAGAACAAATTTCCTTCATTGGGGAAGCAATTAACTTTATTCTCACCAAGAATTACTTTGCATTTGAAAATAAAATTTTCCTCCAAAAATTTGGCACGGCAATGGGAACCAAATTTGCCCCTAGTTTTGCCAATATGTACATGGGAGCTTTTGAGGATCAACACATATGGAAAAATAACACATTCTTGAAACATATAGTCACATGGAAAAGGTTCATTGATGATATCATAATCATCTGGAACGGAGATGAAAAGCACTTTGAAGAATTTGTCCATCATATCAATCAGAATAACTGGAATATGAAATTCACTAATACATGGAGTAAGAGAGAAATACATTTTCTAAATATCACTATATTTATTGAAAACGAACAAATAGAAACAAAAATTTACACCAAAGACACTGACACAAATGGCTATTTGCACGCCACGAGCAACCATCACAGGAAATGGATCAGTAATATTCCGTACGGCCAGTTCCAGCGAATAAAAAGAAATTGCTCTAGAAAACAAGATTTTGAAGAAACAGCAAGTGTACTCAAACAAAAGTTTTATAACAAAAAATATAACAGGAAAACAGTAGATAAGGCTTATGAGAGAGTAAGCAAAATAGACCGAGATAATCTACTAAACTCGAAAAAAACAGTAAATACAAATAATACAGATATGGATTACACTATTTGTCCCAGGTTTATTACCACATACAATAGTGGGGCCAAAAACATTGAAAAAATATTGAATAAACACTGGCATCTGCTCAGAAAGGACCCCTTTCTAAAGGAAACATTACCGGAGAAACCGAAAATTACTTACAAGAAAAACACAAATCTTAAAAACATACTAGGTCCTACAAAACTAAAAAAGCACCAACCCAGGGAAATTGGCTAAAAACCAAAACTAACGGTTTCTATAAATGTAACTGGAAAAACTGCGTGTGTTGCGAACATATCAGTAAAAACAAGGAAGAAAACAAATGGATTAGAGACAATGAAAACAACAAATTTGAAATCAATAGTTTGATGAACTGCAAATCCGAATTCGTTGTTTACCAATTAACTTGTAGTTGTAATAAAATATATATAGGTAGAACGAAAAGAACGCTGAAGACCAGATTTTTAGAACATACAAAGAACATCACCAGTGATAAACCAGAGTATGGCATTGGTACCCACTTCGAAGAATTCCACGAAAAAAGTGTGGAAGGCCTAAAGATTAAAGCCATTGAACATATTCCATATAAAATAGGAGAGAATAGGTTACTCCAGTTAAGAAAGAGAGAAACATACTGGATCCATAAATTGAAAACTAGGAAACCATATGGCCTGAACACAGATATAGATCTAGCAGCCTTCCTTTGAAGAATAAAACACACCTTGAACTCAATTATATTAATATAAATCTGGTTTCTATTATTCCTATTGATTATTATATACTCACATATAAATATGTATATACGTAATCACATATACATATATTTTTATCCTACATTCGTACATGCCAGTTAACTTTAATTTTATTTTTAGTTTAGTTAGTTCTTTTCATATTTTCATATTTTTATATTTTATATTTTATATAAACCTCTTTTTCACACAAGTACCTATTGTACTGTATTCGATCCTTGCTAACTCATCTTCGGCCAGATATCAGTATATTTTTTCTGATATATCATTATACTTTTATACCTAGTAATGTCCCAAACGACATCCTTCAATTTTTTAATTTTTAAATTATTATATGGCCCCCTTTTTATACAGATAGTGTTTTAATGTGATCCCTATCTCATATATACACTTATATATTCTTTTAATACCCAAATATTTATATTTTTTTATAACATCAATTCTTTAACCAACCCCCGTTTTCGAAAATATCTTTTGCGCACAAAGATATACATCTGAATAATCAGATCAGGACACACTCCCCCCCTTTCCTGATTAAATAGCTTGACGCTATTTAAGGGCAACCAGGATGCTAACAGATCCATTAGCCTCTGATGAAGTGAGCTGATACGCTCACGAAACGCGTAAGGGACGTGACGCACGTTCGTGACGTCACATCCGGAATTCCGATTCACACGCTGTGATTGTTTACAAGCTGCTCCGTGCAGCGATATATTTTTCTCAGCTATTTTTCTACCTTTTGATTCCTAGGATACCTACAATGGTCCTCCTGCCCAGCACTATACTCAAGTAAGTTAACTGCCATCTGCACGTGACCACATTTTGCCGTGCTATTTGGCCACTTACTATTTTATATTTTATTCCCTTCATTTCCTTCACCGTTCATGTTTTTTTTTATTTCTGGCAACCGACTCTCGTACCACATCTCCCTTATTAGCATATCAGCATACTATTTTTATATATTTTATTTGTTATCTATATATTTTTATATTTTATTTGAATAATAAAATTGTTTTTAAATATAATATTTTGTATTTGTATCTATATAAAAAAAAAAATATTTTTATTCGGGTTATCAGCTCATACTAAATAGGAACTTCCTTCACTTCTACCCACTGTCCACAATTACAGTGTGGTAAGAACTGGAAATTCCCACAAGTAGCCTCCGTTTCCTCAGTAACCGTTTCCACAGTAACCATGTGGTTGTCTCTTGGTCCTGTATATTTATAATTATCATTATCATTTTACATATCATTTTTTTGGTGCATTTTCTCCTGTCTCCCTTATATGTGGTGTTCGTATTTGGTGTCAACACACACCACTTATTTCTACGCGTCGCTGATCGCTGGTCCCTGTGATCTAACAGGTGAGCATTTATTATCACTTATTTTTAATCTCAATAACTCAACACTTATCTGGGGATATTCCCATTTCTGTTTTCCTCCCCCCAACTTGCTTATGAGGAACATCTTCTGCAAGCGCTATTAGAACACACCCGATTCAACCATATATATATATTTATATATATATATATATATATAAATATATATATATATATATATATATATATATATATATAAATTATTTACAATAAAAGTGTATTGTTCTGTATGTGAAGAACATTGGAATGTGACATTTTCATAACTCCTATTGGGTTATAGGTAGGGATGGGCGAATGTTTCTAAAAATTCGAAATTTTAAACAAATGTTGATACATTCAAATTTGAAATAGTATTTATTGTCTAATACTGTGTTTTTTTAAATGTAATATTCGAATTTGAATGTGACATTCGAATTTGAATGTGACATTCGAATTCGAATGTGACATTCGAAATATTATTTCTATTCTAATACTGTTTTTTTTTCCCCCCGAAAAAAGAAAAAAGCTTTATTGAAGAAAGTATAACCATTACGTACAATGAAAATAGAGGTAGGTACATATACAACAGCATTTCGCTGGTCAGGAGACATAAATAACAACGTGTCCTTTGCATAGGTGATATACAGCAAATTGCTAACCAGGTTGTGTTATAATTACATAGATCATTGCATGAACTATTTTAAATTACATAAGATATTATTGGTGCTAGGCAGATAAAAAGTGAGTTCAGTCTATGAAAGGTACTGGTCCTGCAGAGAAAAAAACATGTACATTTTTATTTGACAAGCTACAGAAGTGGTCTCCCGGCTAGTTAGGGGTGATGGGGTATCACTTCAATTTTCATTTTCGTTTGTTGGTGAAGAGCGCCAGACGTGTGTGGGTTTGAGAGGAATGTAGGGGTGCCAGCTGTGGGTGCGGATGTTGTCTGGTTGAGATAGTCTTTCCATAGAAAGTAGACTGAGTGGTAATCGTCTATGTGTTTGTTTCGTGTGTAGTGGTATTTTTCCAGTTGAAGGGATTGGGTACTTGTCTCCTTCCAAACCTGGATAGAAAGGAGATTGGTGCTTTTCCAATTTTTTGGGATCAGTCTCTTAGCTGAGTTTGTCAACAGAGCTAGACATTTTATTTGGGTGAATTTGTTAAAGAGGAAGAACCATATATTAAGTTCAAGTCTTATGGATAAGATCTTCTCAAACTCGATCCTAATAGCCTCCCAAAATTTCTGGGCGGTTGGGCATGTCCACCAAATATGTGTGGGGGTGCCAATTGCTGTACAGCCTCTCCAACATTCTGGTGTGAGCATGGGGAGGATGGTGTGTAGGCAGTATGGGGTGTAATACCATCTATATAATAGTTTAACATTCATTTCCATTAAATATATGGACGATGAGGATTTTGTCATGATGGAGAAAAAATGTTGCCACTCTTTTTGGGTTTGAATGTCACCTATTTTCCCCCTCCCATTTCTGAGTGTATGAGGGAAGGGACGCACTGTATGGTTGCATGAGTAATTGGTGTGAGAGAGATAGAAAACCTCTGCTGAGTTAGAGAGCGTACAAGTTGTGCTTTTTGAGGGTGTTTGGAAAAAAAGTCAGCAAGTTGTTGGTGTCCAAACCAGTTTATGTGTGTATCTCCTAGAATGGAGGTGAGTTCGGCTAGGGGTTTGAGTTTCCCATTCTGAGTGATTGCAAAGTAGGATTGGGAGTTAGTGATATGGGGTGTTTGTGTTGTTGGGCTAAGTGGTTGAACTGTGGAATCTGTATTTTCGCAAAGGGGTGTCAGCAGGGAAGGTATTGTGGAGATATGCTTGTTTTGCTTGATAGATGTGTCCCATAGTTTAAAAGTTTCTTTAGTGATTGTTGAGAGACATGCAGGTAGATTTATTTTGTTTGGAGATAACCAGCATTTGCTGCTGAGGTGGGACGTGTGAGATAATGAGTGTTCCAGAAGGATCCATTTCTCGTGGGTCGACTGTCGACACCAATGAATAATTCTGGTGTAGAAGGAAGCGAGTCTTAGGTTCAGAATCCCAAGGCCACCTAATTCTTTAGGACAGTATAATGTGGCGGTAGCTATCCTTGGCATTTTATGTTGCCATATGTAAGAAATAAGGAGTTTTTGAGACTATGGATGAGTGGATTAGGGATTGGGATCTGCATGGTTTGAAAAAGATATAAGAATTTAGGGAGAAGAATCATTTTGACCGAGTTGATCCTACCTATCCACGAGAGCGGCTTACTGCTCCAGGATCTCAGCATAGCTTCTATCTCATGTCTTATGACTTTGTGGTTGGCATTGAGTGTTACTTGTGTGTGTGGGGATATGTGTACCCCGAGGTACTTTATTGAGTGGGGTTAGATGTGAAAATGTGCAAGTGTTTTAATCACCTTAAGCTTCTGCATGTAATTTAACTGGGAATAGTTCTGATTTGGTGATATTTATCTTGAAATTGGAGAAGGTGCCATAGGTGTGTAGCGTCTGTATAAGGGGGGTTATTGATTTGTGAGGTTGTGTAAGCGTGAGGAAAAGGTCATCTGCGTAGAAAGTGGCTTTGTATTCTCGGCTGTCGATTGTGAACCTTTGTATATTTGTGTTGTGTCTAATATATTAGGCTAATACTTCCATAGCGAGTATAAATAGTATGGAAGAGAGAGGGCATCCCTGTCTCGTACCATTTGTTATGTCAAATGGGCAGGATAGGGTATTATTTAATTTAATTTTGGCTTGGGGTTATTGTAAAGGGAATTTTTTTCCCGATGAATGTTTTGTCGAAGACGAATTGCATAATTGTTGCTTGTAGAAATCGCCAGTTTAGCCTGTCAAAGGCTTTCTCCGCATCCATTGAGATTAATGCGGAGGGGATATTGTTGTTAATGGCGTGTTCCATCAACAGTAAGATTTTAGTGGTGTTGTCTTTGGCTTCTCTGAGTGTAGTGAAACCTGTCTGATTGATGTGTATAATTGAAGGGAGGATTGAGTTTATGCGGGTGGCTAAGATTTTAGCGTACAATTTGATTTCTATGATTAGAAGGGAAATTGGGCGAAAAGTTGTAGGCGTGTTGTGGGGTTTACCTGGTTTCGGGATTACTACCACTTGTGCCTCCAGCATTGATTGAGGGAATGGGTTAGTGTCTGTGATCTCGTTAAAGAGCTGGGTGAGATGGGATGCAAGTAGGGAGGAGAAGGTGTGATAATATTTTCCGGTAAAACCGTCCGGTCCTGGGCTTTTCCCATTATTGAGCGATTTGATAGCCACTAGGAGCTCAAGTTGGGAGATAGGGTTATTGAGACTTTTGAGTTGGTCAGATGTTATACTGGGTAAGTGCGCGTGAGAGACATAGGTAATCAGTTCTGGGGAAAGCCCTTGTAGTGGGGTGTCTTTTTGAATATTGTAAAGAGTGGAATAATAATCATGAAAAGTAGAATGTCCTTTGTTGTTTTAAGGGTGCCGGGAGGGTTGGGTATGTGTATTTCATTGATATATGATTTTAGCCTCTTTTCTTTCAAAGCTCTCGCTAACAGCTATTACTTTCATAGAAAAACATACTATTAGTTTTTGTGAGGCGTGTCTGGCATTCGATTTGTAGGAAACCATCTACTGCTTGCCTGGCGTGTTGTAAGTCTAGCGCTACAATGGGGTCAGGGGGGGGATAATTTATAAGCTAAGTCTAGGTGGGCAAATGCATCTGACAGGTCTTTGTATTTTTGTCGGTATAATTTCTGGTGTTGAGCCTTTAATTTAATCAGTTCACCTCTGATCACGCATTTATGCGCTTCCCAAATTGCATAGTTATTGGGTGTCGAGTGCGCGTTTAGTTGAAAAAATTCCTTGATACTAACATTAAGGTTTGTGACTGTATCTGGGTTGTTGAGTAGAGCGTTGTCTAATTTCCATGTATAGGGTGTTAATGGTGTGTTTGTCCAAGATATTTTCAGTTTTACCACTGAGTGATCTGACCACGATGTGGGGGAAATATTGCATCTATTGACTAGAGCTAGTGCTGTTTGATTGGAGAAGATGTAGTCTATGCGACTATGTGTTTTATTTGGGTGTGAAAAGAAAGTGAAATCTCATGTCTTGATGGATGAAGCGCCAGGTATCGTGTAGGCTGAGACTTCTCAGACCAGTCCACAGTACCTTTGTGACTTTTTTTGAAATTACTATGGTGGGGTTGGCGCTATCTTTGGCTGTTTGCAAGGGGAAATTAAAGTCTCCCGCTACAAAGGTGGGTCCTTTTGTAATGTCGACTGTATGATTAAACATGCTTTAAAGAAGGGGATTGATTGGTGTTTGGGGCATAGATATTTACTAGGGTGATAGGCCTACCATATAGCAGGCCTACCAAACCCAAAAATCTTCCATCCAAATCCTTTGTTGTTTGGATGTGGGTGAATGGGAGCGATTTGTGCAGGAGGATGCTGACTCCTCCTCTCTTGGAGGAGTTAGAGCTGTAATAATGGGTGGTAAACATTTTTCCAAAATATTTGGGTTCCCTGTTTCTTTGAAATGAGTCTCCTGTAGAAACAGGATATCAACCTGTCTTTTTGAGAGGTCCAGTAGGGCCTTGGATCGTTTATGGGATGAGTTCAGTCCCTTGGCGTTCTGGGTAAGAAGAGTTAGTTTACGGTTCCCGTCATCCATAGTCGTGGGGATCATGGTGTTTTTTCTGTGGTGCCCTGTCTAATTGTGGTGGTGTAGGGACATTGAACCTGGTGTGCATGTGCAGTTGTGGTATGAGTGGGTGAATCCCTGCCGGAGGAGGACATGTGTATAAACGATAATATAGTAAGTGGTGATGGCTTCTATGTGGCTGTAGCATTTGGGTATGTGGGTAGGTCTCTGCAGGAAAAAAACAATTGTATAACAGGTAACAAAACAAACAATGTGTCATGACTAACATTGTAACATTAACAATAATAAACAGGAACATAACAACAAAAAACAAAAAGTCTCTCTTCCTATTATAGGGCATAAATGAGAGTGGTTTGGGGGTATTACAACAATTCGCACAATAGGTGATATTTGTTTGGTAATTTTTAGAGGTTGGGTATCCTGGTCTGACCCATGAAGGGGGAAAAAAGGGGATGGGAGATAGGGAGGTAGAGGGAAAGGAGGGGAGGGGGAGGGAGAGGGGCGATGGGCTTAGGGAAATGAGAGATAGGGGAGAGGTATAGGACAGTCAAGGGGATTAGGGTATATTAGTCTCCTTATTCTAGGGATAACAGGAAATGGTGGGGTACTAAGTAACAAAGCTGTTGCTGAGGTTACTTGCCTGTCCTAAGGAGGTGACATTGTCCAGAAATCAAGTCTGTTCATTACAGCATTGCAAGTAAAGGGTACAGAATTCACAATGGCGAGTTTTCAGAAGAACCAGAGCTAGTGGTGGTGTGCCTTCTGTTGGCAGCTTCCTTTGGCTTGGTTTTCTTAGGGAGGGCAGTATGCCAGGATTCACCAGGATTACTTAGTCTTTTGGGGGGTTTGTGAGCTTTGTGGCTCAGGAGGGGGTGCGTCTGAAGGAGGGTCAAGTCCAAGTGCTGTACAGAAAGTCTGGATGTCTTCTGGAGTCTTACAGACTATACAGGTGCTGTTGCTGATAGTCCAGAGATGGGTTGAAAAGCCCCACCTGTACAGTATTCTTTTTGTTTCTTAACAAAGTGGTAAGGGTCAAAATTCCTTCCTGCGCTGTAAGGTGAGGGTTGATAAATCCTGGAAGAACTGTTGAGTTTTGCGAGATTGATTTAAGAGCATTTCTCTCTCCTGAAAGTTCTTAAAACGGATCACAATATCCCATGGTGGAGCTGAGTCTGGTGGCTTTGGTCTCAAAGTTCTGTGAGCTCTGACCCATGGGATGTCGTCGATGTAAGAAGGATCTTTCAAATGCCGAAACAGGTCTTGCAGGTAGACGGGGAAGTCTCTAGGTAGGAACGATTCAGGTACTCCCCTGATGTGCATATTTTTGCACCTGCTTCCGGTCTCGAGGTCATCAAGCTTATCTTGAAGCGAGAGTATGGTCTCCTGCTCTGTCAGCTGCTGCGCCTCTTCTTTAATTATGTCTTGATTGCTCTCTAAGGTTTCAACCTGAAAGCCTAGGGTGTGAATGTCCTGCTTCAGTTCCGCCAGCTCCTCTCTGATGCAAGAACGGACTATGTCCGCGATGTCTTGCTTCGAAGGTAAGTTTTGCAAAAAAGTAGGAGAGAGCTGGCAATCTGCTGGTAGATTCCTTCTAGGATGAGTTTCTTGTGACTGTGCCAGAGGAGTTTTTTCCCCGGCTTTATGGTTAGTAGGAGAGGTGCTCACCGTACTAGAGCTGTGCAAAAAGGAGGATATTAAATTAGATTTCCCTGAAGTAGATTTTGACATTTTGTCCTGCTGGGTGCTGCGTTTGGACGCCATTTTGGACAGGAGCTGCACTTGGAGCGGTACCAAGGTTGCTGTAATGGGGCCAACCAGCACTATGCAGCACTTGTAATTTGTGTGCAGCAAGTGGATTCAATATCTGGGCTGCTGGAAGAAAAAAAAAGTGGTAATGCCTGTCAGTTTACTGATGGTGCATATCAGCAGTTTGCTGCATGCTGAAGGGGTTAAACCAGTGTTGTAGTCACAGTGTTATGATATTGAAAGGAGGTCTGAGTCTCTGAGCAGTTTTGGAGGCCTAGAAGAGGTAGGCTTTGTGGGCTTGTCTGCTGGAGAGGCTGCAAGGTGGGTATTTTGGAGGAATTAGCCCAGTGCTGCTTAACAAATGTTGCCAGGTTGAGGATGAGGGCTGCTTGTAGGGAACTGGTGCGAGATGGTGGAGTTGCAGCTTCTATTAAAGAGTGTGAGGGTAAAGAAACAAGGTTGTGCAGCATGTCTTTTACAGGAACCGGTCCTGTGGTAGGCCCAATCCCCAGGCTAGATTTTTGGCTGCAGTCCGGTCTGTGTTATGAGGTCCGTGTAGAAACAGGCTGCTAGATGTTGCTTATTTGTGTAATGATGGACCTATCTTTGTGGGGGTAAGCTGGTATATGGAGATATATGGAACGCTTTCCCCTGGTAAAATGGAGCTCCGTTGTAGGCCCAATCCCCGGCCTAAATTTTGGATGCGGGTGCCGTTTTTGACTTTTAAGGCCTCTGATTTCGATGTGTATGCCTCCCTGGAGGCTCGATTATGGTCCCTAGAGCTGGATTAGGGGGTAATCTTAAGGCCAGGAGATGGATGCGGCCTAATTGCGGTCTGCTGCATTGCGTTTCCCAGGCCTCAGCAAATTAAAAAAAAATTCCCTTAGGTTGTAGCTGCAGGGTGTGTGGATGGTAGGGTATACTTTAAAGGGTAATTAGTGTAGGGATGGCCAGGATTCCCAAGGGATTTTAGGGCTTTTGTGGCAGAGCTCCGAAGTTATGCTGTTCTCATGACCACTGCCGGCTCCGCCCCCCCCCCTAATACTGTGTTTTTAACCCCTTAATGACAGAGGACTTACCAGGTACGTCATGGAAAAATATTCCCTTAATGACAATTGACGTACCTGGTACGTCCTCTGTTGTTAGAAGCGCTGGAAGCGATCATGATCGCTTCCAGCTGCTTACAAGGGATTGTAGTGATGCCTCAATATTGAGGCATCACTGCAATCCCTTATTTTACTATAGTGATCTCACATTCGTTGGTGGGTGGGATCAGCTTCTGGGAGGACCGTTAAGTATATGCTCCCAATCGGTATTAGTCTTGAGTAGTTCCTGCAATATCGGCGGTTGCGGCGGGGGGGGGAGCGGGGGCGGGTGCGCGCCGGAAGAAATAGAAAAAAAATATATAATTAATGCAGATGCCTGGGGTCCTGGGGATCTTCTTTGAGTAGTAAGGGATCTGGGAGGGGGAGGGATGTAGATTATTAAGGGGGGCCCAGCTACACTACAGAAAACATATTTTTCATCTAAAAAGTAAAAAAAAAACTATTTTGGGGGGCAAATTGGGTACTGGCAGACAGCTGCCAGTACCCAAGATGGCGGCAAATAGGTAGAGGGGGAGGGTTAGAAAGATGTATGGGGGGATCAGGGAGGTTGTGGGGTAAGGGGGGATGCAGACTGCAGACAGTATGAAAAAAAAAAAAAAAAAAAAAAAAAAAATGATTTTTATTTCAGTACTGGCAGGCTTTCTGCCAGTACTTAAAATGGCGGTGACAATTGTGAGGTGGGGGAGGGAAGAGAGCTGTTTGAGGGAGGTCAGGGGGGGATCAGGGGGTGGGATGTGTCAGGTGGGAGGCTGATCTCTACACTAAAGCTAAAAATTAACCCTACAAGCTACCTAATTAACTGCTTAACTGCTGGGCATATTACAAGTGTGGTGCGCAGCAGCATTTAACGGCCTTATTATTACCAAAAAGCAACGCCAAAGCCATATATGTCTGCTATTTCTGAACAAAGGGGATCCCAGAGAAACATTTACAACCATTTGTGCCATAATTACACAAGCTGTTTGTAAATAATCTCAGTGAGAAACCTAAAATTGTGAAAAATTTAACAGTTTTTTTTTTATTTGATTGTATTTGGCGGTGAAATGGTGGCATGAAATATACCAAAATGGGCCTAGATCAATACTTTGGGATGTCTTCTAAATAAAAATATGTACATGTCAAGGGATATTCAGGGATTCCTGAAAGATATCAGTGTCCCAATGTAACTAATTTTAAAAAAAAAGTGGTTTGGAAATAGCAAAGTGCTACTTGTATTTATTTCCCTATAACTTGCGTGTTTTTTTCCATTTTTTCCTCATATTTTGTATTTTTTTTACAGTAAATTATAAGATATGATGGAAATAATGGTATATTTAGAAAGTCCATTTAATGGCGAGAAAAACGGTATATAATATGTGTGGGTACAGTAAATGAGTAAGAGGAAAATTACAGCTAAACACAAACACTGCAGAAATTTAAAAATAGCCATTGTCATTAAGGGTAAGAAAATTGAAAAATGGTCCGGTCATTAAGGGGTTAAATGTAATATTCGAAATTCGAATGTGACATTCAAATTCAAATGTGACATTCGAATTTGAATGTGACATTCAAATTCGAAATAGTATTTCTAGTTTACAACTGTGTTTAATAAATGTAAATAATAAATATTCGAATTTGAATGCTACACTCGAATTTGAATGTGACATTTAAATCCAAAATAGTATTTCTAGTCTACAATTGTGTTTTATAAATGTAATATTCGAATTCGAATGTCACATTCAAAAACTGTAAATAACATTCGATAATAGAATTTTTAAGAATATTCGTTCTATTATGTAAATCGAATTTCTATATTTCATGCTTAGTGAGCATTCATGTTAACCCTTTAGCTGCAGGGGAAGGCTGGCCATTCAGAAAGGCATTTGCCATCTAACATAACATACTGTATAAAATCACTTTGAAACATGGGCTGGGCTACAGTGATTACCCTCTAAACCTAAATTGGCAGTCTGCCCCTGCTAGGCTGCCAAAGAAGGTTGCATCAGTTGCTTAGCACTGCATTGCAATCTTCTGTGTCAGTCAATGGAAAGGGACATTAAAGTCATTTTATATATGAATTTTATATATGAATTCTTTATATGAATATTTAAAGGGACATAAAATGTAAGAACAAAATTATCTAATTTGTTCAACATTAAAATAATGAACTGTTGTGTGCATAAAACTATTTGTTTAACCTCTGCAATAGAGAGAAGAGCAATGCCCTACTGGTACCTAGCTAAACACATCTGGTGAGGCAAAGACAAGGGACACAAGTGTGTAGCCACCAATCTCCAGCAAGCTCCCAATAGTGCATATCTGGTCCTGAGCCTACCTAGGTATGCTTCTCAACAAAGAATACCATGAAAACCAAGCAAATTTGATGATAGAAGTAAAATGAAAAGTGTCTTAAAATGGCATGCAAGTTTAATTTTGACTTTGATGTCTATTTAACAAGGCATTGTGACTGAGCGCCATTTGTCGCTAGAGCTGCCACTCAGCAGGTATTTTACAGAAATGGACAGTATTTTTAAGGTTCAGGTCAAAGTTGAAAATAATTATAAAATTAATTATAGAAATATGTTAAATCAAAATAAACATAAAAAGAAACAGACTGTGTAATAAACAGCAAACAACTTATTTGTTTTCTTTCCCAGGGCTAGATTACGAGTGGCACGCTAACAGTTGCACTCAAATAATAAGAGGTTTATTGCGGCTGTTACAAGGTGAAATAAAAAGCGTTCGCTTGAGCGCAATTGAATTTAACATGCATCAGGTTAGCGTGACTTCAAAGCTCGACTTTACGCTTGAATTATAAGCTGCACAAAATACATTAGGCAAGATCAAAAGTGTGTTATGGCTTTTCCTCGCGCAATAACATAGTTTATGTAAGAACTTACCTGATAAATTCATTTCTTTCATATTAGCAAGAGTCCATGAGCTAGTGACGTATGGGATATACATTCCTACCAGGAGGGGCAAAGTTTCCCAAACCTCAAAATGCCTACAAATACACCCCTCACCACACCCACAAATCAGTTTAACGAATAGCCAAGAAGTGGGGTGATAAGAAAAAAGTGCGAAAGCATAAAAAATAAGGAATTGGAATAATTGTGCTTTATACAAAAAAAAAAAATCATAACCACCACAAAAGGGTGGGCCTCATGGACTCTTGCTAATATGAAAGAAATGAATTTATCAGGTAAATTCTTACATAAATTATGTTTTCTTTCATGTAATTAGCAAGAGACCATGAGCTAGTGACGTATGGGATAATGACTACCCAAGATGTGGATCTTTCCACGCAAGAGTCACTAGAGAGGGAGGGATAAAATAAAGACAGCCAATTCCGCTGAAAAAAAAATCCACACCCAAAATAAAGTTTAAATTTTATAATGAAAAAAACTGAAAACATAAGCAGAAGATTCAAACTGAAACAGCTGCCTGAAGTACTTTTCTACCAAAAACAGCTTCAGAAGAAGAAAACACATCAAAATGGTAGAATTTAGTAAAAGTATGCAAAGAAGACCAAGTTGCTGCTTTGCAAATCTGATCAACCGAAGCTTCATTCCTAAACGCCCAGGAAGTAGAAACTGACCTAGTAGAATGAGCTGTAATCCTTTGAGGCGGAGTTTTACCCGACTCGACATAAGCATGATGAATTAAAGATTTCAACCAAGATGCCAAAGAAATAGCAGAGGCCTTCTGACCTTTCCTAGAACCGGAAAAGATAACAAATAGACTAGAAGTCTTTCGGAAATTCTTAGTGGCTTCAACATAATATTTCAAAGCTCTAACTACATCCAAAAAATGCAATGATTTCTCCTTAGAATTCTTAGGATTAGGACATAATGAAGGAACCACAATTTCTCTACTAATGTTGTTGGAATTCACAACCTTAGGTAAAAATTCAAAAGAAGTTCGCAACACTGCCTTATTCTGGTGAAAAATCAGAAAAGGAGACTCACAAGAAAGAGCAGATAATTCAGAAACTCTTCTGGCAGAAGAGATGGCCAAAAGGAACAAAACTTTCCAAGAAAGAAATTTAATGTACAATGAATGCATAGGTTCAAACGGAGGAGCTTGAAGAGCCCCCAGAACCAAATTCAAACTCCAAGGAGGAGAAATTGACTTAATAACAGGTTTTATACGAACCAAAGCTTGTACAAAACAATGAATATCAGGAAGATTAGCAATCTTTCTGTGAAAAAGAACAGAAAGAGCAGAGATTTGTCCTTTCAAGGAACTTGCAGACAAACCTTTATCCAAACCATCCTGAAGAAACTGTAAAATTCTCGGAATTCTAAAAGAATGCCAGGAAAAATGATGAGAAAGACACCAAGAAATATAAGTCTTCCAGACTAAGAATCAAGCGTTCAATCTCCATACCTTTAAATTTAAGGATTTGAGATCCTGATGGAAAAAAGGACCTTGCGACAGAAGGTCTGGTCTTAACGGAAGGGTCCACGGTTGGCAAGAGGCCATCCGGACAAGATCCGCATACCAAAACCTGTGAGGCCATGCTGGAGCTACCAGCAGAACAAACGAGCATTCCTTCAGAATCTTGGAGATCACTCTTGGAAGAAGAACTAGAGGCGGAAAGATATAAGCAGGATGATACTTCCAAGGAAGTGACAATGCATCCACTGCTTCCGCTTGAGGATCCCTGGATCTGGACAGATACCTGGGAAGTTTCTTGTTTAGATGAGAGGCCATCAGATCTATTTCTGGAAGTCCCCACATTTGGACAATCTGAAGAAATACCTCTGGGTGAAGAGACCATTCGCCCGGATGCAATGTTTGGCGACTGAGATAATCCGCTTCCCAATTGTCTATACCTGGGATATGAACCGCAGAAATTAGACAGGAGCTGGATTCCGCCCAAACCAGAATTCGAGATACTTCTTTCATAGCCAGAGGGCTGTGAGTCCCTCCTTGATGATTGATGTATGCCACAGATGTGACATTGTCTGTCTGAAAACAAATGAACGATTCTCTCTTTAGAAGAGGCCAAGACTGAAGAGCTCTGAAAATTGCACGGAGTTCCAAAATATTGATCGTTAATCTCACCGTCAGAGACCCCCACACAGCTCCCCAACCTGTAAGACTTGCATCTGTTGAGATTACAGTCCAGGTCGGAAGAACAAAAGAAGCCCCCCTGAACTAAACAATGGTGATCTGTCCACCACGTCAGAGAGTGTCGTACAATCGGTTTTAAAGATATTAATTGAGATATCTTTGTGTAATCCCTGCACCACTGGTTCAGCATACAGAGCTGAAGAGGTCGCATGTGAAAACGAGCAAAGGGGATCACGTCCGATGCAGCAGTCATAAGACCTAGAATTTCCATGCATAAGGCTACCGAAGGGAATGATTGTGACTGAAGGTTTCGACAAGCTGATATCAATTTTAGACGTCTCTTGTCTGTCAAAGATAGAGTCATGGACACTGAATCTATCTGGAAACCCAAAAAGGTTACCCTTGTCTGAGGAATCAATGAACTTTTTAGTAAATTGATCCTCCAACCATGATCTTGAAGAAACAACACAAGTCGATTCGTATGAGATTCTGCTAAATGTGAAGACTGAGCAAGTACCAAGATATCGTCCAAATAAGGAAATACCACAATACCCTGTTCTCTGATTACAGACAGAAGGGCACCGAGAACCTTTGTAAAAATTCTTGGAGCTGTTGCTAGGCCAAACGGCAGAGCTACAAACTGGTAATGCTTGTCTAGGAACGAGAATCTCAGAAACTGATAGTGATCTGGATTAATCGGAATATGCAGATATGCATCCTGTAAATCTATTGTAGACATATAATGCCCTTGCTGAACAAAAGGCAGGATAGTCCTTACAGTTACCATTTTGAATGTTGGTATCCTTACATAACGATTCAATATTTTTAGATCCAGAACTGGTCTGAAGGAATTCTCCTTCTTTGGTACAATGAAGAGATTTGAATAAAACCCCATCCCCTGTTCCAGAACTGGAACTGGCATAATTACTCCAGCCAACTCTAGATCTGAAACACATTTCAGAAATGCTTGAGCCTTCGCTGGATTTACTGGGACACGGGAAAGAAAAAATCTCTTTGCAGGAGGCCTTATCTTGAAGCCAATTCTGTACCCTTCTGAAACAATATTCTGAATCCAAAGATTGTGAACGGAATTGATCCAAATTCCTTTGAAAAAACGTAATCTGCCCCCTACCAGCTGAGCTGGAATGAGGGCCGCACCTTCATGTGGACTTAGGAGCTGGCTTTGATTTTCTAGAAGGCTTGGATTTATTCCAGACTGGAGATGGTTTCCAAACTGATACCGCTCCTGAGGATGAAGGATCAGGCTTTTGTTCCTTGTTGTGATGAAAGGAACGAAAACGATTATTAGACCTAAATTTACCTTTAGATTTTTTTATCCTGTGGTAAAAAAGTTCCTTTCCCTCCAGTAACAGTTGAGGTAATAGAATCCAACTGAGAACCAAATAATTTATTACCCTGGAAAGAAAGGGAAAGCAGAGTAGACTTAGAAGACATATCAGCATTCCAAGTTTTAAGCCATAAAGCTCTTCTAGCTAAAATAGCTAGAGACATATACCTGACATCAACTCTAATGATATCAAAGATGGCATCACAAATATAATTATTAGCATGTTGAAGAAGAATAATAATGCTATGAGAATTATGATCTGTTACTTGTTGCGCTAAAGCTTCCAACCAAAAAGTTGAAGCTGCAGCAACATCCGCCAAAGATATAGCAGGTCTAAAAAGATTACCTGAACACAAGTAAGCTTTTCTTAGAAAGGATTCAATTTTCCTATCTAAAGGATCCTTAAAGGAAGTACCATCTGCCGTAGGAATGGTAGTACGCTTAGCAAGAGTAGAGACAGCCCCATCAACCTTAGGGATTTTGTCCCAAAATTCTAATCTGTCAGATGGCACTGGATATAATTGCTTAAAACGTTTAGAAGGAGTAAATGAATTACCCAAATGATTCCATTCCCTGGAAATTACTTCAGAAATAGCACCAGGAACAGGAAAAACTTCTGGAATAACTACAGGAGATTTAAAAACCTTATCTAAACGTTTAGATTTAGTATCAAGAGGACCAGAATCCTCAATTTCTAATGCAATTAGGACTTCTTTAAGTAAAGAACGAATAAATTCCATTTTAAATAAATATGAAGATTTATCAGCATCAACCTCTGAGATAGAATCCTCTGAACCAGAAGAGCCATTATCAGAATCAGAATGATGATGTTCATTTAAAAATTCATCTGAAAAATGAGAAGTTTTAAAAGACTTTTTATGTTTACTAGAAGGAGGAATAACAGACATAGCCTTCTTAATGGATTTAGAAACAAAATCTCTTATGTTATCAGGAACACTCTGAGTATTAGATGTTGATGGAACAGCAACAGGTAATGTAACTTTACTAAAGGAAATATTATCTGCATTAACAAGTTTGTCATGACATTCAATACAAACAACAGCTGGAGGAACAGCTACCAAAAGTTTACAGCAGATACACTTAGCTTTGGTAGCTCCAGCACCAGGCAGCGATTTTCCAGAAATATCTTCTGACTCAGCTTCAACATGGGACATCTTGCAATATGTAATAGAAAAAACAACATATAAAGCAAAATTGATCAAATTCCTTAAATGACAGTTTCAGGAATGGGAAAAAATGCCAGTGAACAAGCTTCTAGCAACCAGAAGCAATAAAAAATGAGACTTAAATAATGTGGAGACAAAAGTGACGCCCATATTTTTTTAGCGCCAAATAAGACGCCCACATTATTTGGCGCCTAAATGCTTTTGGCGCCAAAAATGACGCCACATCCGGAACGCCGACATTTTTGGCGCAAAAGAACGTCAAAAATGACGTAACTTCCGGCGACACGTATGACGCCGGAAACAGAAAAAAAAAATTGCGCCAAAAAAGTCCGCGCCAAGAATGACGCAATAAAATGAAGCATTTTCAGCCCCCGCGAGCCTAACAGCCCACAGGGAAAGTCAAATTTTAAGGTAAGAAAAAAATTGTTTTATTCAAATGCATTATCCCAAATATGAAACTGACTGTCTGAAAATAAGGAATGTTGAACATCCTGAGTCAAGGCAAATTAATGTTTGAATACATATATTTAGAACTTTATAAAAAAGTGCCCAACCATAGCTTAGAGTGTCACAGAAAATAAGACTTACTTACCCCAGGACACTCATCTACATGTTGTAGAAAGCCAAACCAGTACTGAAACGAAAATCAGCAGAGGTAATGGTATATATATAAGAGTATATCGTCGATCTGAAAAGGGAGGTAAGAGATGAATCTCTACGACCGATAACAGAGAACCTATGAAATAGACCCCGTAGAAGGAGATCATTGAATTCAAATAGGCAATACTCTCCTCACATCCCTCTGACATTCACTGCACGCTGAGAGGAAAACCGGGCTCCAACCTGCTGCAGAGCGCATATCAACGTAGAATCTAGCACAAACTTACTTCACCACCTCCATAGGAGGCAAAGTTTGTAAAACTGATTTGTGGGTGTGGTAAGGGGTGTATTTGTAGGCATTTTGAGGTTTGGGAAACTTTGCCCCTCCTGGTAGGAATGTATATCCCATACGTCACTAGCTCATGGACTCTTGCTAATTACATGAAAGAAATGGTCTTTTCGCAATCAATTTCCATTGCACAGCTATTACACTTTTTGAAAAATCAAGGTTGCGCACTCGCATTCGCCACTCGTAATCTAGCCCTGGGAAAGAAAACAAATAAGTTGTTTGCTGTTTATTTGCTGTTTATTACACAGTCTGATGTAACATATTTCTATAATTAATTTTATAATTATTTTTAACTTTGACCTGAACCTTAAAAATACTGTCCATTTCTGTAAAATACCTGCTGAGTGGCAATCCTTTCAGCGCTTAAAGAACGGTAGTTAACAGTTTTTCACAACATAAAAGTTTCACAAAACACTTCCAAAATACATTACAAAGTTCAGTTACATTCATATTAACACTGTCTAATAAAAATTATTTAAAAAATATATTGCACACAAAAGTTATAAGGGCTCAAAGATAGGAGATATCGGGTGTTAGAAAAAAAAGCTGACTCAGAGATTCTACATTGACATACATACATATACATAGATAAACATTGATTTATATGTATAGAAATACGTTTAACTATGGAGATAATGAAAATATTTTAAATTTACAAATCTTATGCACAATAAACAATATCTCAGAGGGATTTTCAAAGAGATATTCGCATATAGATCTCAAGATATAGAAGTGCAATTTGTTTCAGCCGAATTTCGTTTTTGGACGAATTTTGGCCAATTCGGAGATTTGAATGAACCTGAATTTCCGAATCGGCACCATAACTAAAATTCCAAAAATGAATAAATCAGTTTACGAATTTTCGGATCCATTCTTTATTCATATTCAGAATTTTTCATTGTTCTAATGTAAACCGCCGTTCCCCTATATCGCCAACACTAACTAAAACACTAACGGGTAGATTTAGAGTTTGGCATTAGCCGTCAAAAGCAGCGTTAAGGGGTCCTAACGCTGCTTTTTTCCGCCCGCTGGTATTTAGAGTCAGGCAGGAAAGGGTCTACCGCTCACTTCCTTTCCGTGACTCCAGGCTACCGCAGATCCCCTTACGCCAATTGCGTATCCTATCTTTTCTATGGGATTTGCCTAATGCTGGTATTTGGAGTCTTGGAAGAACTGAGTGGTAGAGCCTCTACCGACAAGACTCCTACCGCCAAAAAAAGTCAGTAGTAAAGAGCTTTATGGGTTAACGCTGGAATATAAAGCTCCTAACTACTGTGCTATAAAGTACACTAACACCCATAAACTACCTATGCCCCCCACATCGCCAACCCTAAAATACATTTTTTTAACCCCTAATCTGCCGACCGGACACCGCCGCCACCTACATTATAGCTATGAACCCCTAATCTGCTGCCCCTAACATCGCCGACACCTATATTATATTTATTACCCCCTAATCTGCCCTCCCCCCCAACGTCGTCGCTACCTAACTACACTTATTAACCCCTAATCTGCCGACCGGACCTCGCCGCCACTATAATAAATTTATTAACCCCTAAACCGCCGCACTCCCGCCTCGCAAACACTATAATAAATTTTATTAACCCCTAATCTGCCCTCCCTAACATCGCCACCACCTACCTACAATTATTAACCCCTAATCTCCCGCCTGCAACGTTGCCGCTACTATAATAAAATTATTAACCCCTAAACCTAACTCTAACCCTAATCCTAACACCCCCCTAAATTAAATATAATTTTAATTAAACGAAATAATATTCCTATAATTAAAGGGACATTAAACACTTTGAGATGGAAATATAAAATGATAAATTGTATATAATAAAACAACTCTGCAATATACTTTCATTATTTATTTTGTCCTCTTTGCCTGTAATTCCATTCTGAAATTGTGAGCTTTTCAGTTCCTGTTAGAAATGGAAGTGCAGAACACTGTTAAATCCAGCACAACCATTGGCTGCACATTCTAGTGACCTATTTATAACTGACCCTAATTGGCCACAGCAGAGAAGGTAACACAAGTTACAACATGGCAGCCCCCAGTGTTTTATTGACATTAAAACTTTACACTTATTTTGTCACTTTTTAAACAACTAATTAAACTTTAAAAAATATATCTACATGTTAGTCATGGACTAATCTTTTCTTTGAATGCATCATTCTATCTAGCATGTATTCAGTGTTTAATGTCCCTTTAAATAAATTATTCCTATTGAAAACTAAATACTTACCTATAAAATAAACCCTAATATAGCTACAATATAACTAATAGTTACATTGTAGCTATTTTAGGATTTATATTTATTTTACAGGCAACTTTGTATTTAGTTTAACTAGGTACAATAACTATTAAATAGTTAATAACTATTTAATAGCTACCTAGTTAAAATAAGTACAAAATTACCTGTGAAATAAATCCTAACCTAAGTTACAAATACACCTAACACTACACTATCATTAAATTAATTAAATAAATAAACTACAATTAGCTAAACTAAAATACAATTAAATAAACTAATATATAATACAAAAAAAACCCACTAAATTACAAAAAATAAAAAAAATTACAAGAAGTTTAAACTAATTACACCTAATCTAAGCCCCCTAATAAAATAAAAAATCCCCCCAAAATAAAAAAAATGCCCTACCCTATTCTAAATTACAAAAGTAATCAGCTCTTTTACCAGCCCTTAAAAGGGCTTTTTGTGGGACATTGCCCCAAAGTAATCAGCTCTTTTACCTGAAAATAAAAATACAATACCCCCCCAACATTACAACCCACCACCCACATACCCCTACTCTAACCCACCCAAACCCCCCTTAAAAAAACCTATCGCTAACCCCCTAAAGATCATCCTACCTTGAGTCATCTTCACCCAGCCGAGCCGAATTCTTCATCCAAGGTGTGTAGAGGAGGTCCTTCATCCGGTAGAAGTCTTCATCCAGGCGGCGTCTTCAATCTTCATCCATCCGGAGCGAGCGGAGCCATCTTCAAAGGAGCCGACGCGGAGCCATCCTCTTCAACCGATGACTTCCCGACGAATAAAGGTTCCTTTAAGGGACGTCATCCAAGATGGCGTCCCTTCAATTCCGATTGGCTGATAGGATTCTCTCAGCCAATCGGAATTAAGGTAGGAAAAATCTGATTGGCTGATGCAATCAGCCAATCAGATTGAAGTTCAATCCGATTGGCTGATCCAATCAGCCAATCGTATTGAGCTCGCATTCTATTGGCTGTTCCAATCAGATGTTAGGGGCAGCAGATATGGGGTTCATAGGGATAATGTAGGTGGCGGCGGTGTCCGGAGCGGCAGATTAGGGGTTAATAGTATAATGCAGGTGTCAGCGATAGTGGGGACGGCAGATTAGGGGTTAATAAGTGTAAGGTTAGGGGTGTTTAGACTCGGGGTTCATGTTAGGTTGTTAGGTGCAGACTTAGAGAGTGTTTCCCCATAGGAAACAATGGGGCTGCGCTAGGAGCTGAACGCTGCTTTTTTGCAGGTGTAAGGGTTTTTTTCAGCCAGCTCATCCCCATTGTTTCCTATGGGGATATCGTGCACAAGCACGTTTTTGCAGCTTACCACTACCGTAAGCAACGCTGGTATTGAGGGTTGAAGTGGAGCTAAATTATGCTCAACGCTCCCTTTTCTGAGCCTAACGCTCAGACAACTCTAAATACCAGCGGTGTCTTAAGGGTGCGCTGGGGAAAAAAGCAGCATTAGCTACACGGGTCTTTACCGACAAAACTCTAAATCTAGGCGTAAATAAAGCTAATAACCCGTAAACCTTCCCCCGACATCGCTGACACTAACTAAACCTATTAACCTCTAAACCGCAGTTCCCTAACATTGCCGACACTAACTAAATCACTGAATAAAGCTATTAACCCCTAAACCACAGTTCCCCGACATCGCCGACACTAACTAAACCTATTAACCTCTAAACCGCTACCCCCTCACATCGCAACTACCTAAATTAAACTATATTAACTCCTAAACCTAACACCCACTAACTTTAACATAATTAAAATACACCTAAATTAAAGTTACAATTACTAACTAACTACCTATTTAAAAATAAATACAAACTTACCTGTGAAATAAAAATAAAACTTAAGCTTAAACTAAAAAAAAACTAACATTACTAAAAATAAAAAAAAACCTAAGATTACTAAAAATAAAAAAATAACATTACAAAAAAATTAAAACTCTGCTTCCGCGCATCCACCGACCGATCCGCCTCCGCAGGGATGAAGAAGATAGAAGATGGATGAAGATGGATGGATGAAGATGGAGCCGCCTAGATGAAGATACTTCGCCACTGGGATGAAGATCTTTTGCCGGACTTCAGCAACAGTGAGTACCGATTTTGGGGTTAGTGTAAGGTTTTTTTGGGGGTGTTTTTTTTCTAGATTAGGGCTTTTTAATCGGCTTAAAAAGAGCTGAATGACCTTTTTTTTTTAGTTAGTTTTTTTATTTTGTAGGTTTGGGGGGGTGGGAGTTTGTAATGTTAGAGGGTGTTTGTTTTATTTGTTTGCAAAAGAGCTGTTAACTTTAGGGTAATGCCCTACAAAAGGCCCTTTGGCATTGGAAGTTTATTATAGAATATTTTTTTTTTATTTTGGGTTGTTTTTTTTTTTTTAAATGGGGTATTAGAATAGGAATAATTTTTATTATTTTGGATAATTTCGTTTGTTATTTTTTGTAATGGTAGTTTTTTTTATTTTTTGTAATTTTAGTGTTTATTATTTTTTGTAATTGTAGTTTTAATTTTTTTGTAATGTTAGGTTTTTTTAGTTTAAGCTTAGGTTTTATTTTTATTTCACAAGTTTGTATTTATTTTTAAATAGGTAGTTAGTTATTTAGTTAATAATTGTAACTTTACTTTAAGTGTATTTTAATTACGTTAAAATTAGGGGTTAATATAGTTTAATTTAAGTAGTTGCGAAGTGGGGGGGCGGTGGTTTAGAGGTTAATAGGTTTAGTTAGTGTCGGCGATGGTGGGGGCGGCGGTTTAGGGGTTAATAGGTTTTGTTATTGTTGGCAATGTGGGGGGATGGTAGTTTAGGGGTTAAAAGCTTTATTTAGTGTCTGCAATGTCGGGGAACGGCGGTTTAGAGGTTAATAGGTTTAGTTAGTGTCGGCAATGTGGGGGATGTCGATTTAGGGGTTAATAGGTTTAGTTAGTGTTGACAATGTGGGGGGATGGTGGTTTAGGGGTTAATAGCTTTATTTAATGTCTGCGATGTGGGTGACGGCGTTTTTTTAGATCATTTTCTTTCGGTGATCGGCATATTCCATATGTTAAGTAAAATCCTTTATTTCGGATCCATTCTTTATTTCGGAGCCATTCTTTATTCATATTCCTTATTCTATTGTAAACTTCCGAATAGAATAATGAATATGAATAAAGAATGGATCCAAAATAACGAACGGATACGAAAAATGAACGAATACGAAAAACGATTTAACTTAACATAACTAATTTGCTGAAACAATTTTTTTTTAACGTAACTAAACTAATTTCCTGAAATGAAATTATTTATTTAACTAATGAAAATGAAAAGAAACTAAACAAATTTTTACGCGTTGCACATGTCTAATAGACATATATACAGTATATATTCATATACAAATCTCACTATAAATAGATATATCAGTCCAAAAATCATCACATATAAAGATAAATAAATAGAACATATTCCGTTCCTAAAACATTTTCGCAATATGAAATAATCGCATTTTCATGTACACTTTTGGAGGAGAATACGTCAAGGGCTTTGCACAACATATTAGGGTTTTTCCGTGTTTTTTTTCTATTTGTCTTCTCCATTGAGAACGAGCACACGATTTGGCTGTTTGCATTACGTGGATTAACGCGAGCGCAAAATAAGTTCTTTTTTAACTTGTAATAGCTGCGCAACCCCAAACCCAACTGATTTGCCACGCGACTTTTAATCTTGCCAATTTAATCTTACAATCATAATGACACTATCTAATACAATTATTTAAAAAAAATACTGCTTAAAAAAGTTATAAGGGCATAAAGATATATGAGGTCTCAGGTGTTAGAAAATAAAGGTTACAAAGGGCTTTAATATAGAGATACATACATACACATGCCTATAGATGAATATGTATGTATATATATATATATATATATATATACAGGGCCGCCATCAGGGGGTGACAGGGGTGACTCCTGTCAGGGTCCCAATAGGACAGGGGGGGGGGGCCGTGAGGCAAGAACAACTTATTTAAAAAAATAAAAATTGGCAGCCACCAGAGTGTACTACAGCAGAGTGCTATTGAGCGTGGGAAATGTTATTACAAGGAGTAAAGCATTAGCATTTGAGAGAATTTCTGAGTGTGCACTAAACCACTATGCACAGTGTGAGACAGACTTGAAACTTAAGTTTGTACAGTGTGTGCCTAGGACTTACTTAGTAAATGTTTTTTTATTTCTTTGTGCAATTTTGGATTGGAACTTCATTGTGGTAGTAGTGGTATGGTGGGGCCAGGGGTCCATAAAAACACATTATTATTATATTTTTAGAAATATGCAGCAGTGTATTTTTTATTATTTGACAATGCTGTAGAAATTCTATATTTAAGCCATGCAGAAATGTTTCCTCTTCAATACACAAATGGTAGGTGCCCTTTTGGCAGATATGAGTTTTTTTTTTTATTAATATATATATTTTAATTACATTCCAGTTTACTGCCCCTTTATGCAAGGACTTTCCAGACGCAAGGAGGCATTTTATCTAAGATTTTTTACATTTACATAAAATGTTATACTCTAAGATTGCTCAGTGTCTACAGCTAACTTAATTTTGAAATACATACAAACAAACCTAATTCCTGCACTTAAAAAGATCTAATGGTATGAGTACCACAGCTTATGGTTCCACCAAGACCATATAGAGTACAGCATTTTCAAAATCCATAAGTACAGATGACAGATGGGGACATGTGTACATCATATTTGAAGTGGTGCTCTTGGTTGGGAAAAATTGGGGTAAAAAAACTTATGTCAACCTTTCAAACCTTTCTTCATTTCTGCATTTTTTTTATCATGCATGTCACACACTGTTAATTTAGGGGATGCAATGTGCAGAAATTTTACCTCCTGGGAGGGAGTGTTTCTGTGGGTGTCTGTGTTTATGTCTTTGTGCTTTTGTTTGTGTCTCTATGAGTGTGTATGTATTGTTTTTCTGTGGGTCTCTCTGTGAGGGTGGCTGTGTATGTCTTTGTGCATTTTCTGTGGATATCTGTGAGGGTGTGTGTGTATGTCTTTGTGCTTTTTCTATGGGTGTCTCTGTGAGAGTGTGTGTATGTATGTCTTTGTGTCTTTTCTATGGATGCCTCTGTGAGGGTGGGTGTGTATGTATGTGTGTTTTCTGTGGATGTTTCTGTGAGGGTGGGTGGGTGGGTGTATGTATGTATGTATGTATGTCTGTGTTTTCTGTGGATGTCTCTGTGAGGGTGTGTATGCCTGTGTGTTTTCTGTGGGTGTCTCTGTGAGGGTGGGTGTATGTCTGTGCATTTTCTGTGGTTGTCTCTGTGAGAGTGTGTGTATGTCTTTGTGTGTTTTCTGTGGATGTCTCAGTGAGGGGGTGTGTGTATGTATATCTTTGTGTGTTTTATATGGTTGTCTGTGTGTGTGTGTGTATGTCTTTGTTTGTTTTCTTTGGGTGTCTCTGTGTGTGTGTGTGTGTGTGTGTGTGTATGTATTTGTGTGTTTTCTGAGGCTGTCTCTGTCAGTGTTTCCTTGAGGTGTATGTGCAAGTTTGTGTTTAAATGTGTGTGTGTGTCTATTGTCTGTTACTTTTTAGGAGATTTTGACCTTACCACTGATTATTCACACCTTTCTACAAACTTTCAGACTAATGAGACCTTTCCAGAAGTCACCAATCCACCATTTAACCTTTCAATTATTGTTTAGGCAGTTCAGGACCCTTCCTTTCAGCCACTGCATGCTGTTGTCATCATTTAGTTGTCATCTTCCTTGACAAAAAGATAATCAGAACTCCATATTTTGTTTTGTAAATCTCCTTTTTTGGCAAAACTGTAGTCTACCTCATTACTTGTCAGGTCAATGTAAACAAGCGCTGAGTGTCTGTGTCTGAGTGTGTTTGTGTGTTTCTTTGCGTGTCTGCTAGAGTATCTATATGTGAATCCTTATGTGTGTCTGTGTGTCTCTATGTTTGTGTGTTACTACCTTTATAACATTTCCAAGTTTGACTACACTTAAGAATAAAGTGCACATACGTTTTAGTCATTTGTTTAAAAATTGTACATGTCAATGGGGGGGCCCTCAATGGTTAAGTCAGGGGCCCCAATATGTCTAGTGGTGGCCCTGTATGTATATATATATATATATATATATATATATATATATATATATATATATATATATATATATATATATATATATATATATATATATATATATTCATATATAATCATCATATATAGCTGTAGATATCTATTTTCAGTGCTTTTTTTTTGTAAAAGAAAAGGTGCCGGTACTCATTGATTATTGATTGATATATTCTGCTCAGTAACTGAGAAAAAGCAAAGGGACAGAATTATTTACAATGTTTGATGTACAAATATTACCTCTTATGAGTTGGCAGAGGTGGAGGTACTCAATACCGGTGAGTACCCCCACAAGAAAGCCCTATATATTTTACCGAAAACCCATTATTTATGTATAAAGATATGTATTTATGAATAAATAGAATATATTTTTCAATGTGCAGAGCACTGGAATGTGAAATATTAATATTTCATGTTGGGTTAGCCTGCTTGAGACTATACGATAGGGTTTGTGTGCGAGTAAGGGTGTTAGTTTTTTTTTCCACCTCCATTGAAGTCTACGGGGAAATACGTTAACACGGTCACAATATTCTAACTTACAACTTGTAATACTCGTAATACCCAACTCACGCAAAAAGCTTAGCATGCGAGCGGGAGGGATATATAGCACTTCATTCTAATCTAACCCTCAATGAGCACTTAGAAAATATCAGTGTAGCCCTCCCCACAGCTATATATGGTTGCCACCATTACAAAACTTAAGTTATGGGGGTCTATTTAACAAAGGTCTGTTGGACCTGATCCGACAGACCTCACTGAATGTGGAGAGCAATACGCTCTCCTTATTCAGCATTGCACCAGCAGTTCTTGTAAGCTGCTGGTGCAACGCCACCCCCTGCAGATTTGCGGCCAATCGGCCACCAGCAGGGGGGTGTCAATCAACCTGATCGTACTCGATCGGGTTGAATTGCAGCGATGTCTGTCTGCCGGCTCAGAGCAGGCAGACAGGTTATGGAGCAGCGGTCTTTCATAACTGGTGTCTTTCATAACTGGTGTTTCTGGCGAGCCTGCAGGCTCGCCAGAAACACGGGCCCTCAAGATCCATCTGGAGCTTTAAAAATGGGCCCCTTGAGGTCATGTAATTTTTGCAGTTAAAGTCCTATACTGAGCATGGGGAATAAACTAATTGCAGGCTTGCAGCAAGCAGAGAGGTGTCTCCTAGCAATACTTTGAAAGACAAACTGCTATTCTGCCTTCCTGCAAAGGCCCCTCCTCCTTGCAGGGCTGTGACAGGAAGTAAAGAACACTGCATATATGAAGTTAAAAAAAGTAATAAAAGGTAAAAATTATTTTAAAACGATGACTGATACATATTGCAATGATTTCTATTACGTATAACGCACTGCTTGGTGCTTTTTTATTAAAACAATGAAACAGACTGTTTAATTTCCCTTAATTGTGTTGAAATCTAATTATAAACCAAAGATCATTTAAAATCAGTCCTAGCAGCTTTAGTTTCTAATATATGCTGTATAATTACTTATGCAAATATATGCTAATGAGCGTGGCCGCTAATTTTTCCCAGAAAAGGTGGCATTTATGATATTTAGCAGCAATGAAATACAGTACGCTTTTCCTTTAAGTTTTATGCCTCCAAAGATGACATAAATAATAAAACACAACAGGTAATTGTATGGCCCATTTGCACATTTTCTACAAAAAAAAACACTAAATTTTTCACACTGCAGCAGGGGATTCTGGGTATGGATATATAAATGAACTCCGCATTTACTTTCCGTTTTATTTAAAATATCATTTTTAAACAAGAATTCAGTGCATTGCTGCTCTACGTAGGGAAATATACGGCCAGATTACGAGTTTTGAGTTAGAGGCTATGCGGTGCTAACGAGCAGTTTTCTCTCACCGCTCACTTACCTGCAGCGCTGGTATTACGGATTTTTACAAACCCGACTTTAAAAGGCAAGAAGTGAGCGTAGAGCTGGTCGTACGTGCTCGAGCACGATTTCCCCATAGAAATGAACGAGAAGAGCCGGCTGAGAAAAAGTCTAACACCTGCCAAAAAGCAGCGTAAAACTCAGTAACGCAGCCCCATTGATTCCTATGGGGAAATAAAATTTATGTCTACACCTAACACCCTAACATGAACCCCAAGTCTAAACACCCCTAATCTTACACTTATTAACCCTAATCTGCCGCCCCAGACATCGCCGACACCTGCATTATATTTATTAACCCCTAATCTGCCACTCCGGACACCGCCGCCACCTACATTATACTTATGAACCCCTAATCTGCTGCCCCCAACATCGCCGACACCTACATTATATTTATTAACCCCTAATCTGCTGCCCCCAATGTCGCTGCAACCTACCTACACTTATTAACCCCTAATCTGCTGCCCCCAACGTCGCCGCCACTATAATAAACATATTAACCCCTAAACCACCGCACTCCCGCCTCGCAAACATTAGTTAAATATTATTAACCCCTAATCTGCTGTCCCTAACATCACCGAAACCTACCTACATTTATTAACCCCTAATCCGCGGCCCCCAACGTTGCCACCACTATACTAAATGTATTAACCCCTAAACCTAAGTCTAACCCTAACACCCCCTAACTTAAATATAATTAAAATAAATCTAACTAAAAATTCCTATCATTAACTAAATAATACTTATTTAAAACTAAATACTTACCTATAAAACAAACCCTAAAATAGCTGCAATATAACTAATAGTTACATTGTAGCTATCTTAGGGTTTATTTTTATTTTACAGGCAAGTTTGTATTTATTTTAACTAGGTAGAATAGTTATTAAATAGTTATTAACTATTTAATAACTACCTAGCTAAAATAAATACAAAAGTACTTGTAAAATAAAACCTATCCTAAGTTACAATAACACCTAACGCTACACTATAATTAAATAAATTCACTAAATTAATAACAATTAAATAAATTAAATTAAATTAGCTAAAGTACAAAAAAAACACTAAATTACAGAAAATAATAAACAAATTACAAGATATTTAAACTAATTATACCTAATATAATAGCCCTATCAAAATAAAAAAAAGCCCCCTCAAAATAAAAAAACCCTAGCCTAAACTAAACTATCAATAGCCCTTAAAAGGGTCTTTTGCAAGGCATTGCCCCAAAGTAATCAGCTCTTTTACCTGTAAAAGAAAATACAAACAACCCCCCCAGCAGTAAAACCCACCACTCACACAACCAACCCCCCTAATAAAATACTATCTAAATAAACCTAAGCTCCCCATTGCCCTGAAAAGGGCATTTGGATGGGCTTTGCCCTTAAAAGGGCATTTAGCTCTATTGCGGCCCAAAGCCCTAACCTAAAAATAAAACCCACCCAATACACCCTTAAAAAAATCCTAACACTAACCCCCGAAGATTCACTTACCAGGAGAAGTCTTCATCCAAGCGGCAAGATGTCCTCAACGAAGCCGGCAGAAGTGGTCCTCCAGACGGGCAGAAGTGGTCCTCCAGATGGGCAGAAGTCTTCATCCAGACAACATCTTCTATCTTCATCCATCCGACGCGGAGCGGGTCCATCTTCAAGACATCCGACGCAGAGCATCCTCTTCAAATGAAGTCTTCTTACTGAATGACGGTTCCTTTAAGTGACTTCATCCAAGATGGCGTCCCTTAGATTTCGATTGGCTGATAGAATTCTATCAGCCAATCGGAATTAGGGTAGAAAAAATCCTATTGGCTGATGCAATCAGCCAATAGGATTGAGCTTGCATTCTATTGGCTGTTCCAATCAGCCAATAGAATGCAAGCTCAATCCTATTGGCTGATTGGATCAGCCAATAGGATTGATCTTCAATCCTATTGGCTGATTGCATCAGCCAATAGGATTTTTTCTACCTTAATTCCGATTGGCTTCCTTGAGGATGGATGTCCGGTCTTCAGAACAGTAAGTCGATCTTCAGGGGGTTAGTGTTAGGTTTTTTAAGGGTGTATTGGGTGAGTTTTATTTTTTAGATTAGGGTTTGGGCCGTAAAAGAGCTAACTGATCTTTTAAGGGCAATGCCCATCCAAATGCCCTTTTCAGGGCAATGTGGAGCTTAGGTTTTTTTAGATAGTATTTTATTTGGGGGGTTGGTTGTGTGGGTGGTGGGTTTTACTGTTAGGGGGGTTGTTTGTATTTTCTTTTACAGGTAAAAGAGCTGATTACTTTGGGGCAATGCCCCGCAAAAGGCCCTTTTAAGGGCTATTGATAGTTTATTTTAGGCTAGGGGTTTTTTTATTTTGAGGGGGCTTTTTTTATTTTGATAGGGCTATTAGATTAGTTGTAATTAGTTTAAATATCTTGTAATTTGTTAATTATTTTCTGTAATTTAGTGTTTGTTTTTTTTGTACTTTAGCTAATTTAATTTAATTAAATTGTTTTTAATTTAGTTAATTTATTTAATTGTAGGGTTAGGTTAGGTGTTATTGTAACTTAGGTTAGCTTTTATTTTACAGGTACTTTTGTATTTATTTTAGCTAGATAGTTATTGAATAGTTAATAACTATTTAATAACTATTCTACCTAGTTAAAATAAATACAAACTTGCCTGTAAAATAAAAATAAACCCTAAGCTAGCTACAATGTAACTATTAGTTATATTGTAGCTAGCGTATGGTTTATTTTATAGGTAAGTATTTAGTTTTAAATAGGAATTATTTAGGTAATAATATTAATTTTTATTTAGATTTATTGTAATTATATTTAAGTTAGGGGGGTGTTAGGTTTAGGGTTAGACTTAGGTTTAGGGTTAATACATTTAGTATAGTGGCGGCGACGTTGGGGCGGCAGATTAGGGGTTAATAAATGTAGGTAGGTGGCGGCGATGTTAGGGACAGCAGATTAGGGGTTAATAATATTTAACTAGTGTTTGTGAGGCAGGAGTGCAGCGGTTTAGGTTTAGGGGTTAATATGTTTATTATAGTTGCAGCAATGTCCGGAGTGGCAGATTAGGGGTTAAAAATGTTATTATAGCATTTGCTATGCGGGAGGGCCTCGGTTTAGGGGTTAATAGGTAGTTTATGGGTGTTAGTGTACTTTTTAGCACTTTAGTTATGAGTTTTATGCTACGGCGTTGTACCATAAAACTCTTAACTACTGACTTTTAAATGCGTTAGGACTCTTGACCGGGTAGGGTGTGCCGCTCACTTTTTGGCCTCCCAGGACAGACTCGTAATACCGGCGCTTTGGAAGTCCCATAGAAAAAAGACTTTACAAAGTTTACGTAAGTCATTTTGCGGTGAGGCCAAAGAAGTGTGCGGTGCCCCTAAACCTGCAAGACTCGTAATAGCAGCGGGCGTAAAAAAGCAGCGTTAGGACCTCTTAACGCTGCTTTTTTACCTTAACACACAACTCGTAATCTAGCCGATAGTTTTGAAGACAACTTTTCTTCAATTGCAAGTAACTCGTTGACAAACCTGAGCCTGTGTACTGCTAACATTCTGCATATGCTTAAAAGGACAGTGTACACCAATTTTCATAATTGCATGTAATAGACACTACTATAAATAAAAATATGCACAGATACTGACTAAAATCCAGAATAAAACCTTTTAAAAACTTACTTAAAAGCTACCAGCTTAGCACTGTTGATGAGGATAGGCTGGGACACCCAGTAAAAGGGGCTGGGAAAGCAAGAAGAGCAGACCAACCCCCCCCTCCCTGAATCTGAAAATACAGATTACACACACTGGAAAATCAGCACAATGTTATTAAGAAATAAGCAAAATTATACATTGTTACAAAAACACTTCCAGATTGGCTATATTAATGGGTCATCTACAAAATATTTATGCAAAAAAAATCTAGTGTACAATGTCCCTTTAAAAAATAAAAAGTGTTCTGTTCATAACAGCTCTTGGTAGATACTGCATAAAGCAGTGTACCATAAAGTACAACCCCAAAATAAGAATTGCATGGAGGGTTTTTTGGCCCCAATGAGTAAAGGTTGAAATAGAGGTTAAAAAGGAGGAGAGGTATTAAAAGGGGGTGGACAGTGGAAGCTGTCAGCATTTTGTGAGGGGAAAGCTAAGCTTCCTTCCCTTCCATCCTTGTTTATTGGCTGCCGCAGCTATGGTGGAGTGCTGGCCTCTAAAGTGACTTTAAATAAATGTCAAGCTGATACCTCCTTATGGATTGAGAGCGGGCATGCCTGGATGAGGCCCGTGGAAGGCACATGATGTTTTTAGCACCTCTGGAGAGTATCCGTTATATATAAGGTTGTTTAATAAACATTTATAAACGGTTAATAAAAGCAGGCTGTGTTTTTCTTATTCTAACAGAGTAAATGCTAGACATGTGCATGGCGAAAAAATTTGGTTCGGTTCGGATCGATTCGGATTTTTTTGAATTTCGGTTCGGAGCGATTCGAATTCGGAAAAATTGGAATCAATTCAGGTCGGATTTGTTTCGGATTCATTCGGATTCCAATAATTTTGGTTCGGATTTGTTTCGGATTAATTCGGATTCGAATAAATTCAGCTGGATTCGGTTCGATTCGGTTCGGAAATTCGGAAATTCTGAATTTCGGTAAGTGTTGGGTGGGATTAGACTAGTATTATGTACTGTACATTAGGTGTAACCCATAGCAGAGTGATATAACCTAATATACTGTACAATACTAGTGTAATCCATGGCCATCCGAATCTACCAAATAAATCCGAATAAATCCGAAGTAATTCGGATTTATTCGGTAGATTCTGCACTATTTTAATTCAGGGATTCGGTTCGATCCGAATCTCCAAATTTGCCGAATTTTCCGAATTTCCGAATCGAACCGAACTTAGTTTTAAGCCTTGTACAAAACTATTTTTGTCTCTTTCCTTTAGCGGTGGAAGTCAGTGTCCTGCTCTGATAAGAGTGCAAATATGGATGAACAAAGAGATAAGCACAGGAAAACATAGTGTATTATCTCTTTCTCAACTGTCTGCCCTTTAATACATCAGGCAAACATTTGTCTTGTGGTGTATACATAAGCTCAGCTAGAAATCACAGAGGTTTGCACCCAGATAAGTACAATTTAAAATTATTCTCACACAGTAACAACATAGAAATTGCCCCTTCAAATTCAGATGGACACACGCAGGAAAACAAAACACCACTCTGAGGAAATTCCCTAAGCAGGTCAGAAGTCCTATAATTTATGCACATCACTGAATTTTAACAACATAAAGACACATGTTTCTGATGTTCAGTTTTTTTTAATGTTCTTTTTTTTTTTATAAATTTTGAATACACATCTTTTACACAACTGGAACGCTCATAGTAGAAGTGAGTTAAAACATATAAAATTAGAGCAAGACAGTGGGGACAACCTATGAGTTGCCATTACAAAAGCTATAGGGATGCACTATCACATAATTATATGAGATGTGACAAAGTCCAGCACTGAAAAGATATGAGATTTCCCCAATAATTCAAACCATATGGTGTCCATTATTTTCAGCAATCCAATTACCATTGCACTTACTGTATGTCCTCCTGGATACTGCAGATGGGTAAAAAAATTCAAAGAAACATTTAGAAACATAAAAAATAGCTTGCATCTATCATCTATCTATATATCCATCCATCTTTCTATCTATCTATCTATCTATCTATATATCTATCTATCTATCTATCAATCCATTTATCTCTATCTTTCTGGTTATATATAAGTTATGGAGAGATAAAAACATTATATTAAAATCATCAATTTCATAAAGAGCAATAGAATTACTGCACAGGTAATTAGCACATCTAGGCAAGTATCCCCGCTTGCTTTAACCCAGAATTACACTGTATACATTGTTAACAATGCACCAGTGGATCCTGGTTAAGATATGCAAATTAGATGTGCAATAGTACTGATAGTTAGCAGAATGAGGTAAAATTATGCAGCCCAATTCCTGTTCCCACCTTTTTTATGTAATGTGGTAAACAACTGGGAGGAGGTTCTTGTAGGTCTTATTGGTAGGTGTTATAAGTAAATTTCATTTATGTTTATGGGTTTGGATATAATGTATCAGCTGGGCATTTGCTTGTAAAACATGTGAGAGCCAAGATGAGTGGTTGAATATAAAGGGCTTGATTTATCAATCAAGGGCGGACAGGGGCGGACATATTCGTCCCTGTCGACCCCAGCTCTCCTCTGATGGGTAGCAATGCGCTGCCCGAATTTAACATTGCACATGAGCGCTATTTTGCGCTTGGGTGCAACCCTGCCCGTGTACAGCCAATCACGTGCAGGCAGGAGCTGTCAATCTCCCCGGTTGGACGAGACCAGGAAGATTGAAATTCTCCACCTAAGAGGTGGAGAAGAGGAATCACCGCTGCTTGATAAATCCTGACTGCAGGTTCTCTTGTGAAGAGAAGGGCTTGATAAATCGAGCCCAAAGTCTGTTTCATTGCAATCCATAAGAGTTTAAGAACCATTCTACTACGTGTTGGGCTGATCTTGTAGGGACAAAAATATAAAATATCTCATTATCTTATTTGTCTAAATGTTTACACAATGTTCTCCTTATCTTCTTTATTACTATTTACCCAAAGGCCAATGAGAGAACAAACCTAAATAAACATTGTAGTACGTCTCTGTCTCAGACCCGCACTGGGAGTATTATTTTATCTAAGCTCATAACTGTCAAGTTTAACATTGCTGATGTGGCAATCCCATTAATATCCCCTTTAATTGCAATGATGAATAGGTATTCTGATGATCATAATGTATTTGTGAATGTGTCATAGTTTAAAAGTGTGATTTGATCATTATTTTATCATATTTATAAAACCGGGACAAAAAACATGGGAAAAATCAAGCTAAGCCACATAAAGCATAACAAAATGGTTTTACAAGAGGTGAGGTAATCCCAAAAAAATCATGCTAAACAAATAAAATCAATGAAAAGTGTTTTTCTAATGGACTGGAATGCTAATAGGGATTGTTATAAATAGTGATGTCCCGAACTGTTCGCCCGCGAATGGTTCCCTGCGAACATAGCTTGTTTGCGTTCGCCGCCGCGGGCGAACATATGCGATGTTCGATCCGCCCCCTATTCGTCATCATTGAGTAAAATTTGACCCTGTATCTCACAGTCTACAGACACATTACAGCCAATCAGCAGCAGACACTCCCTTCCAGACCCTCCCAGGTCCCGGGCAGCAGCTATTTTAGAATCATTGTGATGCAGCTTTTGAAGAGAGAGGAGGTTTATTGTTGCAGCTCCTGGTTTTATTGGGAAATTGATAGCTAGGCTAGTCTATTCAGTCTCCACTAAAGTCCTGAAGGACTCATCTGATCTCTGATGTAAGGACAGCACCCCAAAAAGCCCTTTTCAGGGCTAAATTTATTTATTTATTTTTTTGCATAGGGCTAGAACTCCAGTCGTTTTTGTTTTTGCATTTGCCTGCCTGCCACCAGCCTGTGTGTGAGCCTCACAGCATATATTGTGCCAACTTGCTCACTGCCACCACTCATATCTGGTGCTTTAACATTATTTTAAATTTAAAAAAAAAAAAAAACTTTTACATTAGTTTGCGAATTGCATGTTTAATCTAATTTTATTTTCCATCAGGCCTGTGTGCCAGGCCTAGAGCAAGCATATATTGTTATTAATTGCTCTGTGCAACCACTCATACCTGTTGGTTTATCATTATTTTAAATTTAAAAAAAAAAAACTTTAACATTAGTTTGCTAATTGCAAGTTTAATCTAATTTCATTTACCATCAGGCCTGTGTGCCAGGCCAACAGCAAGCATATACTGTGATTAATTGCTCTGTGCAACCACTCATACATGTTGGTTTATCATTATTTAAAAAAAAATAAAAAAAACTTTTACATTAGTTTGCTAATTGCAAGTTTAATCTAATTTAATTTTCCATCAGGCCTGTGTGCCAGGCCCACTGCAAGCATATACTGTGATTAATTGCTCTGTAGACCTCCCCCGAGAGGTATGGAAGTAACAGGGATGAAAGTGCTAAGAATAGTACTACTTTACACAAAATAGTTAGCCATGGGTCCCAGTCCAAGACCGCATGTCTTGTTGTTTTGTTTGGTGCGGCTAATCATGCAGGCCATATAGACCTCCCACCATTAGGGGTTGTAACAGGTATTAAACTAATAAGAACAGTACTAATGAAATAAACCTAGACCGCATGTTTTGTTGTTGTACTTTGTTAGGCTAATCATGCAGGCCATATAGACCTCCCTTGATAGGGGGAGTAACAGGGATTAAAGTGCTAAGAATAGTACAACTTAACACAACCTAGTTAACAGTGGTTCCCAGACCGCATGTCTTGTTGTTATATTTTGTCAGGATAATCAGGCAGGCCATATAGACCTCCCCCGATAGGGGGAGTAACAGGGATTAAAGTGCTAAGAATAGTGCTACTTAACACAACCTAGTTACCATGGGTCCCAGACCGCATGTTTTGTTGTTATACTTTGTCAGGGTAATCATGCAGGCCATATAGACCTCTCCCGATAGGGGGAGTAAGAGGGATTAAACTGCTAAGAACAGTACTACTTAACACAACCTAGTTACCATGGGTCCCAGACCGCATGTTTAATTATTATACTTTGTCAGGGTAATTATATATTTAACAAATCTATCTGTTTATCTTCTATCGATTCTATCTAACTATCAAACTATGTATATCTATCTATCCTATCTATCTATCTTGTGTCCGGACTGTTTTGAGACAGCCACTTGTGTTTTTGACAAATTTAAAGTAGGAGGACAGACCAATCACAGGGATTAAACTGCTAAGAATAGTATTTCTTAACACAACCTAGTTACCATGGGTCCCAGACCGCATGTTTAATTATTATACTTTGTCAGTGTAATTATATATCTAACAAATCTATCTATTTATCTTCTATCGATTCTATCTATCAATCTATGTATATCTATCTATCCTATCTATCTATCTTCTGTCCGGACTGTTTTGAGACAGCCACTTGTGTTTTTGACAAATTTGAAGTAGGAGGACAGACCAATCACAGGGATTAAACTGCTAAGAATAGTACTACTTAAGAAAACCTAGTTATACCAGTACCACCATGTGTCCCAGACCGCATGTTTGGTTGTTATACTTTGTCAGGGTAATCATGCAGGCCATATAGACCTCCCTTGATAGGGGGAGTAACAGGGATTAAAGTGCTAAGAATAGTACAACTTAACACAACCTAGTTAACATTAACAGTGGTTCCCAGACCGCATGTCTTGTTGTTATATTTTGTCAGGATAATCAGGCAGGCCATATAGACCTTCCCCGATAGGGTGAGTAACAGGTATTAAAATGCAAAGAACAGTACTACTTAACACAACCTTACCATGGGTCCCAGAGCGTATGTTGTATTATTATATTTTGTAAGGGTAATCATGCAGGCCATATAGATCTTCCCCGATAGGGTGAGTAACAGGTATTAAAATGCTAAGAACAGTACTACTTAACACAACCTAGTTGCCATGGGGTCCAGAACGCATGTTTTGTTGTTATACTTTGTCAGGGTAATCATGCAGGCCATATAGACCTCCCCCGATAGGGGGAGTAAGAGGGATTAAACTGCTAAGAAAAGTACTACTTAACACAACCTAGTTAACATGGGTCCCAGACCGCGTGTCTTGTTGTTATACTTTGTCATGGTAATCATGCAGGCCATATAGACCTCCCCCGATAGGAGGAGTTACAGGGATGAAAGTGCTAAGAATAGTACTACTTAACACAACCTAGTTACCATGGGTCCCAGACCGCATGTTTAATTATTATACTTTGTCAGGGTAATTATATATCTATCAAATCTATCTATTTATCTTCTATCGATTCTATCTAACTATCAATCTATGTATATCTATCTATCAAATCTATCTATCTCGTGTCCGGACTGTTTTGAGACAGCCACTTGTGTTTTTGACAAATTTGAAGTAGGAGGATAGACCAATCATCTTCTTCCATCTCCCTGTTCCAAAAATGCAGGCCATATAGACCTCCCCCGATAGGGGGAGTAACAGGTAGTAGTAAACTGCTAAGAATAGTACTACTTAACACACCACGGGTCCCAGACCGCATGTCTTATTGTTATACTCTGTCAGGGAAATTATATATCTTTCAAATCTATCTATTTATCTATCAAATCTATCTAACTATCAATCGTATCTATGAAATGTATATTGCATCTATTGATCGATGTAATTCGTATCTATAAAATGTATATTGCATCTTTTGATCAATGTAATTCGTATCTATCAAATGTATATTGCATCTTTGGATCGATAACATTCGTATCTATCAAATGGATATTGCATCTATTGATCTATGTAATTCGTATCTATCAAATGTATATTGCATCTATTGATCTATGTAATTTGTATCGATCATATGTATATTGCATCGATTGAGCTATGTAATCTATGTATCTATCTATCAAATCTATCTATCTCGTGGTTGTGCAAATGGACTGTTTACGGTTGATTGCGGTGCGTAACACTTGGAGTTTGCTCTGTCACTGTGAAGCGGGCGTAACCCTTACAATACCTGATCGATACGACATCATAAATAATGTTTTAAAGCACGTTATTGCAAATAATTTATTAATGTTAGGTGATTTAGGCCCTTTATGGGTTAAAAGCAGACTCTGCATCAACTATGTAATTTTCCATGGGAGTTTTGACATGGATCCCCCTCCAGCATGCCACAGTCCAGGTGTTAGTACCCTTGAAACAACTTTTCCATCACTATTGTGGCCAGAAAGAGTCCTTTTGGGCTTTAAAGTTCGCCTGCCTATTGAAGTCAATGGCGGTTCGCGCGGTTCGCCGGTTCGCGGACAATACCGGAAGTTCAAGTCCGCCGTTCGCGAACCGAAATTTTTAAGTTTGCGACATCACTAGTTATAAATGCAAACAATATGATGGCAGGGCAATCAGGTACAGCATAAAAAACTTTTTCTGTTGGAATTGTATTAAAAGCAGCTTACAGCACTGCAAAAAAACAACAAACATTCATAGAGCTTTTATAAAATAATGTAACAGAGCCCAAATAACTTTAGTATTTAATAAATATATATTCTATGATCCTGTAAGCATACTGTATTCTTTGGTCTTGCTATAGTCTATGTTCCTTTAAGCATACTGTATTCTTTGGTCTTGCTATATTTTATGTCCCTTTAATTATATTGTATTCTTTAGTCTGGCTATATTCTATGTTCCTTTAAGCATACTGTATTCTTTGGTTTTGCTATATTCTATGTTCCTTTAAGCATACTGTATTCTTTGGTCTTGCTATATTCTATGTTCCTTTAGGCATACTGTATTCTTTGGTCTTGCTATATTCTATGTTCCTTTAAGCATACTGTATTCTTTGGTCTTGCTATATTCTATGATCCTGTAAGCATACTGTGTTCTTTGGTCTTGCTATAATCTATGTCCCTTTAGACATACTGTATTCTTTGCTCTTGCTATATTCTATGTTCCTTTAAGCATACTGTATTCTTTGGTCTTGCTATATTCTATGATCCTGTAAGCATACTGTGTTCTTTGGTCTTGCTATAATCTATGTCCCTTTAGGCATACTGTATTCTTTGCTCTTGCTATATTCTATGTTCCTTTAAGCATACTGTATTCTTTGGTTTTGCTATATTCTATGATCCTGTAAGCATACTGTATTCTTTGGTCTTGCTATATTCTATGTTCCTGTAAGCATACTGTATTCTTTGGTCTTGCTATATTCTATGTTCCTTTAAGCATACTGTATTCTTTGGTCTTGCTATATTCTATGATCCTGTAAGCATACTGTATTCTTTGGTCTTGCTATATTCTATGTTCCTGTAAGCATACTGTATTCTTTGGTCTTGCTATATTCTATGTTCCTGTAAGCATACTGTATTCTTTGGTCTTGCTATATTCTATGTTCGTGTAAGCATACTGTATTCTTTGGTCTTGCTATATTCAATGTTCCTGTAAGCATACTGTATTCTTTGGTCTTGTTATATTCTATGTTCCTGTAAGCATACTGTATTATTTGGTCTTGCTATATTCTATGTTTCTTTAAGCATACTGTATTATTTGGTCTTGCTATATTCTATGTTCCTGTAAGCATACTGTATTCTCTGGTCTTGCTATATTCTATGTTCCTGTAAGCATACTGTATTCTTTGGTCTTGCTATATTCTATGTTCGTGTAAGCATACTGTATTCTTTGGTCTTGCTATATTCTATTTTTCTTTAAGCATACTGTATTATTTGGTCTTGCCATATTCTATGTTCCTGTAAGCATACTGTATTATTTTGTGTTGCTATATTATATGTTCCTGCAAGCATACTTTATTCGTTGGTCTTGCTATAGTCTATGTTCCTTTAAACATACTGTATTCTTTGGTCTTGCTATATTTTATGTCCCTTTAATTATATTGTATTCTTTGGTCTTGCTATATTCTATGTGCCTTTAAGCATACTGTATTCTTTGGTCTTGCTATATTCTATGTTTCTTTAAGCATACTGTATTCTTTGGTCTTGCTATATTCTATGTTTCTTTAAGCATATTGTATTCTTTGGTCTTGCTATGTTCTATGTTCTTTAAGCATACTGTATTCCTTGGTCTTGCTATATTCTATGTTCCTTTAATTATATTGTATTCTTTGGTCTTGCTATGTTCTATGTTCTTTAAGCATACTGTATTCTTTGGTCTTGCTATATTCTATGTTCCTTTAATTATATTGTATTCTTTGGTCTTGCTATGTTCTATGTTCTTTAAGCATACTGTATTCTTTGGTCTTGCTATATTCTATGTTCCTTTAATTATATTGTATTCTTTGGTCTTGCTATGTTCTATGTTCTTTAAGCATACTGTATTCTTTGGTCTTGCTATATTCTATGTTCCTTTAATTATATTGTATTCTTTGGTCTTGCTATGTTCTATGTTCTTTAAGCATACTGTATTCTTTGGTCTCTTGCTAATAGACACTATTTTGTAAATGAAATTGTGCTAAATTGCCTGTTGATCGCCATAATCTTTTAAGATGAAAGATCACATAATGTTAATACATCTGGCAGGCCTTTAATGGGACTCAAATGTCTGTAATGAAAGTATAAAATCACTTTGTGATTTATATCTATAATAGCATCTAACTGTCAAATGATGCATGCATTTGTGCATAGATTATTGCTGTATGTAAAAATATAAATAAATTACACAGTAGTTTTGTAAATTACTGTTGTCTAAAGGGACACTGTACACTAGATTTTTCTTTGCATAAACATTTAGTAGATTATCCATTTATATAGCCCATCTGGGAGTGTTTTTTAAAAAAAAATATTTTACTTATTTTTAAATAACATTGTGATGATTTTCAGACTCCTAACCAAGCCCGAAAGTTTTAAATGTTTACTGATGTCTACAGACTACTGCTTGTGTAAAGGGTCTTTTCATATGCATGGGAGGGAGTGTCTGTCTATTCCTCCTTTCTCAGCCCCTTCCAGTGGGTGTCCCAGCCTAACCTCAGCAACAGTGCTAAACTAGGAGCTTCTAATTAAGTTTTTAAAAGGTTTTATACTGGATTTTTGGATCAGCATATGTGCATATTCTTCTTTATAGTAGTGTCTATAACATGCAATTAATTTTAAAAAAATTGGTGTATACTGTCCATTTAAGTGGCCACAAAGTTGATATTCAATTAATTTTATCTGGCATTTTATTTATACTATTAATATGCACTTATTTTTTTCAAAGATTACTTTTTTATGATTAGCTTCCTTTTAATTAGCCATTGTTAGTCCAATGGAATTTGATTGCATGAGAGAAAACACTAACATAAAATAAAGGGATACTTAATGGAAAAATTCAAATAAAGAAATAAATATTTATTTCTTAAAAAATAGTGTTTTTAAATATATGAAATCTGGAGTATGTGCTTGTCCTTATTGAAAACCTTATATAACTCTTTGATCTTCAACATTTGTTAGGTAAACCATAATTTCTGCTTCATTCCTCAGTAGGGTACCTGTAGGCATTAGAGTGGTTGCCAAGCCTATTGTTCATATAATTTTGTGCCAGCGTCCAACGTGCAACTAACCACAAATTGCCTTGCTGTCTGACCTGCTTATGTACAGTGACAGATATGTGGTTTAGTGCCCTTGTGGAATCCAAAATCTTTGATGTTGAACATCATAAATGACTATAGAGTTGATGGGATAACTACTAATTGTGTATAATTTTGCATTAACGAATAAACATGTGGAGCTACACATATACATAACAGTGACATTCCTTATGATCATTGATTTCTTTCTGACTCTCATTATCTTTCAAATGTGCTTTTAGGTGAACATTTTAGATGAAAAAGATTGGAAATAGTTTTGTGTTTATGACGTGTTTTCTGCTGTGGCTAATTGACTGATAAATATAAGCTCATGCACTGATCAAGAAATTACTGTGTAGGCTGTTGCAGGTTCTTGGTTCCAGACTATTACTCAGCAAGACAGATAATATGCCAATCCAGTTAGTGCTCAGGGTTTTCAAATTCTTTAAGTACCTTATTCTTACGAGCCCACTGAAGCACTCCCATTGCTCAGCATTACTCGGACTCAGGGGGCGATTTATCATCAGTCTGTCTGACATGATCTGCTCAGTGGATTATGTCCGACAGACATCGATGAATTCCGACATCATACGCAGTCTGCATTTATCATTGCACTAGCAGTTCTTGTGAACTGCTTGTGCAATGCCACCGCCTGCAGATTCACGGCCACTAGCGGGGGATGTCAATCAGCCCGATCATATGAAATCAGATGGATTGATGTCCATAGCCTAATGGCTATGAGCCTAAAGGCTCACGTGGAAACAGGGGCATCAGGGGCCTTTTGGCCCTTGATAAATCGGCCACTCAGTCTTGATCTCATAGTTCCACCCCAATATACTCCTGATTGGGTAATGCAGCTATAACAACAGGGGGGTGTCACAGCATGAAGGAGGGGGCATATAGTTTGGCACAATATTAGTTACCAAACAATTCTAGCAGCAATATGGTTAAAGTTATGGTAACCTTTCCCCTTTGAATAAACAGATCAGTTATAATGAAGCGCTTTAACTTACTTTTTAATGTAGAACTTAAATTCAAATGCCCCTTGCTCCGGCCACTCAATTTGAAGGGACAGTCTACAATAGAAGTATTTTTTTCACAAATCTTTGGAGGAGGTGAAAGGTAGGCCTATAATGAGTGGCATAGGATCTCTCCTGGAGAATTTGTCCCAGTGGCTATATGCCATCTTACAGCTATTTGTGTTAAAGTTGCCAAGCTATTTAAAAGACACTACACATGTCCTAAAAGTACTAGAAGATGTTGTTTGGAGTCCAGATTTTAATTGGGTAACTATCGATGTGGTGTCCCTATATTCTACAATCCCACATATCCAGGGGATCCAAGCAATAGGGTTTTTTCTGAGGGAGCAATCTACTTTCTCAGTATCTTTTCAGGATTTTGTGTTGCAGGTAACAAAATTTCTGTTAACACATAATTACTTTGAATTTGAAGGAGAGAATTATTTGCAGAGGCGTAGGACAGCCATGGGGGTGAAATTCACCCCATCTTATGCCAACCTATATTTGGGTTGGTGGGAGCTGTCCCACGTCTATGCACAGGGCATCCCCTTCGCCAAGGATATTGTCATCTATATATAAGAGTCCTAGACTTTGTGAACTGGATAAATGCCAATGATTTTAACTTTGCATTCGCATACGAGATTCAAGCATTTGAAATAAATTATCTGGACATCACAATGAGAGGCATGCAGGATGGCAGCATTGTTACCAATGGATATAGAAAGCCCATATCCGACAATACTTTATTGCATGGAAAAAGCTGCCATCCTCCACATGTCCCATATGCGTTTGCCAAGGGACAATTTATACGCCTAAAAAGAAATTGCTCCAACCCAGCCCTTTATGAAGGCCAGTCAATGGCGTTAGTTGAACGCCTTAAACAGAGAGGTTACAAAAATTCGGACATCCATAAGGCAAAGTTTGAAGTTGACATGATTGACAGGAAATCCTTACTAACATAAAGTAACAAAACATCTGCACCATATAAGGGGGTAACATTTGTGACCAATTATAGTGCCCAGTACAAACAAGTATGCAGCATCATACGAAAACATTTTGGTCTGTTAAAAGCAGACAACAAATGAATTAGTACAATTGACAGTGGGCTCAGGTTTCCTACAGAAGAGCTTGCACAATAGGAAACATCTTATCCTCCTCTCAATTGAGAACAAAATCCAGAGAAGTGAGCTCATGGCTCACCCATAGGGGTATGTTTAAATGTGGACACAACAAGTGTAAACCCTGTGAATTTGTGGAGATAACATCCACTTTCACCTCAATTGTCAATCATGAAACACATGACATAGAGAGATGTCTAAATTGTTCATCCAGTAATGTAATCTATATGATACAGTGCACACAGTGTGAAGTTCAATATATAGGGCTTACCACTGGACATCAGATCCTGCATTCGGGAACATTTTAGTTTTATCAATATAGCGAAGGCAACAACACCCATTGTACAACACTTCTCCATCAAACACAACAAGAATTTGTCAACGTTCAGATGGAAAGCTATTGAACAAGTAGTCACTCCCAAAAGAGGAGGTGACAAAGAGAAACTCCTGTATAAAAGGGAGATGTACTGGATTTTCCATCTGGAAACTAGCTATCCAGGGGGCTTAAACTCCCAGTACGATTTAATCAATTACTGGGAGTAGGTTATTTATTATTATACTAGGTAGCAAGATTGGCCATATTAACACCCATTTTATTGTACATTACAATTTTCATCATCTAATATTAAACCAATACTTTTAGGTTCTTAGGGCTTTCCTATATATTTGATGCATCGTAGAGGGTGTCAAATCTGTATTATGGTTATATAACTTTTCTGTAGTCAGGGAACGAGTTTTTTTAGGCCAGAATATCTTTGCAAATGAATCATTACCATATATATTTGCACTTAATTTGTTATTTGGCAGCTTTTATACATATACAGCTGTGAATACACCTATGTAAATCACATTATATGACAAGATGTTCTACCACTATGCATACAGGGAGTGCAGAATTATTAGGCAAGTTGTATTTTTGAGGATTAATTTTATTATTGAACAACAACCATGTTCTCAATGAACCCAAAAAACTCATTAATATCAAAGCTGAATAGTTTTGGAAGTAGTTTTTAGTTTGTTTTTAGTTATAGCTATTTTAGGGAGATTTCTGTGTGTGCAGGTGACTATTACTGTGCATAATTATTAGGCAACTTAACAAAAAACAAATATATATCCATTTCAATTATTTATTTTTACCAGTGAAACCAATATAACATCTCAACATTCACAAATATACATTTCTGACATTCAAAAACAAAACAAAAACAAATCAGTGATCAATATAGCCACCTTTCTTTGCAAGGACACTCAAAAGCCTGCCATCCATGGATTCTGTCAGTGTTTTGATCTGTTCACCATCAACATTGCGTGCAGCAGCAACCACAGCCTCCCAGACACTGTTCAGAGAGGTGTACTGTTTTCCCTCCTTGTAAATCTCACATTTGATGATGCACCACAGGTTCTCAATGGGGTTCAGATCAGGTGAACAAGGAGGCCATGTCATTAGATTTTCTTCTTTTATACCCTTTCTTGCCAGCCACGATGTGGAGTACTTGGACTCGTGTGATGGAGCATTGTCCTGCATGAAAATCATGTTTTTCTTGAAGGATGCAGACTTCTTCCTGTACCACTGCTTGAAGAAGGTGTCTTCCAGAAACTGGCAGTAGGACTGGGAGTTGAGCTTGACTCCATCCTCAACCCGAAAAGGCCCCACAAGCTCATCTTTGATGATACCAGCCCAAACCAGTACTCCACCTCCACCTTGCTGGCGTCTGAGTCAGACTGGAGCTCTCTGCTCTTTACCAATCCAGCCACGGGCCCATCCATCTGGCCCATCAAGACTCACTCTAATTTCATCAGTCCATAAAACCTTAGAAAAATCAGTCTTGAGATATTTCTTGGCCCAGTCTTGACGTTTCAGCTTGTGTGTCTTGTTCAGTGGTGGTCGTCTTTCAGCCTTTCTTACCTTGGCCATGTCTCTGAGTATTGCACACCTTGTGCTTTTGGGCACTCCAGTGATGTTGCAGCTCTGAAATATGGCCAAACTGGTGGCAAGTGGCATCTTGGCAGCTGCACGCTTGACTTTTCTCAGTTCATGGGCAGTTATTTTGCGCCTTGGTTTTTCCACACGCTTCTTGCGACCCTGTTGACTATTTTGAATTAAATGCTTGATTGTTCGATGATCACGCTTCAGAAGCTTTGCAATTTTAAGAGTGCTACATCCCTCTACAAGATATCTCACTATTTTTGACTTTTCTGAGCCTGTCAAGTCCTTCTTTTGACCCATTTTGCCAAAGGAAAGGAAGTTGCCTAATAATTATGCACACCTGATATAGGGTGTTGATGTCATTAGACCACACCCCTTCTCATTACAGAGATGCACATCACCTAATATGCTTAATTGGTAGTAGGCTTTCGAGCCTATACAGCTTGGAGTAAGACAACATGCATAAAGAGGATGATGTGGTCAAAATACTCATTTGCCTAATAATTCTGCACTCCCTGTATATCTTATGGTAGTTTTGTATTTTCTCTATTAAGTTTATTAACACACATATATTTGTATTTATATAGGCTCATAGTGGACAGTACTAGTGTGAGCTGATTTTGCATTGTACTAATACATCGTTTTCCACTAAATTACTAAATATACTAATAACAATCTCCTACACATTACGCATAGTAGAGTACTATAAGCCCAGCAATAATAGCAGATAAGTTTGTCCTTCAGTCCACATTACATTTGAACATAACTCATTATTCAATATATCTTATTGGAAATAATGGTACCTATTTTGTATTCATGCATTCATTTCTTAATGTCCACTAGGAATAATTGTGTAAATAATAATATGCCCTTATAACAAATATCTTAAATGAAGGGCTAAAACGCCAATTAAATTTTAGACCAATCACAGTAAATCTAGGTCTTTTAAATTTACAGCTGTGAACATTCACACTGAGCTATGAATAACGCTACGGCCGAAAGACGTAAGCTTGACAGTTAGACGTATTTTCAACCCACCCATGTTGATTGTTTGTGCTTTTAACTATTGGATAATAAAGCATTAAAACTTTTTAATATATTATTTTTCATCGTCTTTTCTGGATTCTGGGTTTTCCTCTTGGACTTACATTAACATAGTAACATAAAAATGAGGTTGAAAGAAGACAGAAGTCCACCAACCTATACAGATGCTACCATATTTACAATAAGGAAGTTGACGATTGAACTTACATTAAACAATTAAAAAGCCGACCCATTTAACACAAGCAGCCATACCCCAGAAATTAGTTTTTAGCCAGAAATGTATCTAAGACATTATGAAATTGATCTAAGGTACTAGCAGTCACTGACTCATTGGGCAAGATATTGATAGCTCTTACCATGATCTTTTTTTTATTACATTGCTGGGTTAAATCTCCTTTCCTCTAGCTTTAGAACTTGTGTCACAAACAACTGCCTTGGAAAAAACAGCGCGTCCACCAATTATTATATCACCTATCAAGCGCCTTTTTTCTCGAGTAAACAGACTCAGTTTAGCTAACCTCTCTTCATAGTTTAAATCCTCAGATGTACCTTTTTAAAATTGGTCCCCAGAACTGCACTCCATACTTAAGGTTAGGCCTTACCAGGGATTTATATTTCGACAAAATTATGCTTTTTTAATTCCATCTATGCCCCTTCTAATATATGCAATTATCTTATTACCTTAGAAGCCAGTGCCTTGCATTGCACACTCATTTTTTTTGAGTATGCCTAAATCCTTTTCTTCCTCTAGTACAATTTAAATAATAGGTAGACTGCATTTTTTTACATACTGCACTGACCTAATAACATTATATAACTTTGTATCATCTGCAAACATAGAGATATTTCTATTTAAAGTAAATGTAAAGTTAAGCAGATCAGTTAATGCCATATTATTCTTTTATCCAAAATATGGCAACTTTAATTCATCGTTTTTTTTATAAAACCACTAAAATCACTAAATGTTACTGTTTATTCCTCTCATTCTTTCTGCACTTTCTCTGCCCGCCATGTTGTCTGTTTGATTGACAATTCTTGTGAATTCTAATTGCCAGTCATTGTTTCCGGGGTTCAACCCCTTTTTTTGAAATGTCATGCGCTTCTTCTGCGCATGCCTTAAACAAAATTCTCCATATTCAGTTCAGATACGCGTTCACGTGCATTCAGAATATACTCACATTACAATGAATACTGTGTTGCAGTCTTGGAATAGGATTTTTGCGCAGGTCCGCAGATCAAAGAGAACAAGCTTGAGAGATACGTATAGAGCGGGTGGGACCGCTCTATACGTCCCACTGTGCCGAGCAAGGAAGTGCCGAATGGGAGGAGTCGAAAATGAGAACGGAATATAAATTGGTAAATAAATATTAACTAAATTATAGAACATTTTTAAAAAATAACTTGGCGGTTTCACTAACATAGAGTTCACAAATGATTATTAGGCTTCCTCATTGCGTAAATTGACTTTCACTTTAATCCTTCCTCAAATTCAAATTAATAAAAATAATAAAAAGAACAGGGCCCAGTACTGATCCTTGGGGATCACACTAATTAGAGGCAGAAAACCCTTTATCCAAACTTTTTGGGCCCGGAAAAGTCTTGGATTTTGGATTAGTTTGGACTTTGGAATATTTACATGGGACAGTTTGAAGAGGGGATGGAAGCAGATTTAAACAACAATATCTTATGTCATTTAGGCAATAGTTACATTTACAGATTATACATGTAAGCTAAAGGCAGTTTTACATCATTTTTAATACTTTTGTATTCATAGTACCCTCAGAAAGACAGTACAGTTCTATAAACAGAAAGGTGATATTGATTGTTTCAAATAAATATAGAATATTATTGTTTTTTAAATATTCATTAAAAAGTTTTGAATTCAGAATATATTTGGATTTTGGAATTCTGGATTTGAGGATTTGTACCTGTACTTTTGTCCAATCTGAGTATAATACACTTATTACAACACGTTGCTCCATGTTTTTTATCCAGTTATTTATCCGTGAGCTAACATTTTTAGCTATTGCCAGTCCCTTAATTTTGTACATGCGCTTTTGCAAGATCCAAAAAAACACATCAACTGATTCACCTTTATCTATATTTTTACTTACTCCCCCACAGAATCTGAGAAACAGAGAAATATAAATATATTTATCAAACGTACATTGTCAGTATCTTTTTTAATATCTAATGGAAACTCAATTATATGTCAATTTACAAATTGAGATTTTGTTTGTATTATCTATAAACATATTCATTAATTCATCTTTAAAACAGAATTAATACTGTTTTAAAGCTAACCATGTTGTTAACCTAAAGGATTATTTACTGTAAATGCACCCTGCAGACTTGTCAAAACTAACCCTGATACATGTCTGTCCCTAATTGGTTTTAACTGATAACAACTATGAAACAATGCATTTTATACTAACATTATGACCATGACTAGCCTTGTAGTCTTGTCTGGATTGGCTGCTACAAATCAAGTAAGTGGCTTGTGGACTATTGGAAAACAACTGTAGAAAACAATATCTTAAATTGTTTTAAAACATTTAGACTGATATGTTATTCTGTACACAGCAGAATGTCTTGTAATTACAAGGTGTTTACTGTTCCTTTAAGTACCTATAACTACAAGTGGGAACTTTCAATATAAGATCCTGAAAATAATTATTATCATCATTTATTTGTATAGTGGCACTGGGTACACAATGACACAGACGCATATTCTACAGACATGAGTGGGACTCTCAATATCGAAAAGTACGTAAAGGGAACAGTAAACAATTTAATATCTATACTATAATCGCATTTGTAATGACTCCGTCGCCATCGTAGGTTGTGCGCGCAGCCAAATCTCTGCAGTGCGAGACAACTTCAGAAAGCTCCAGCACTCTCAGCTGTTATGTTACAGCCGAGAGTGGGAGCTCCTGAAGCTTCAGGCATCTGCTGCATATGGAGCTGGAGCGCGATCGGTGCTCCGCCTCTATATGAGGGTAGATGCCTGATCATTACAGATGGTGATACTGTGTGTGTCACCGCCTGTAACGATCTTCTGTTGGTGCCGGCGGGAGGTGTGGGCGAGAGGCGGATGGCGGGTTGGCGGCTCATCATTGGAGGGGAGAGGGAAGGGGAGAGAGTGGGAGGGTCCTACGCTACAGAATTTAAAGGAACAGGGAGGAATGGGGCAGCTACACTACAGAAAAGGGGTTGGGGGACTAAATGGTGATCGCGGGAGGTGGGGGGACCACTACACTACAGAATTATTTTTTTTAGAAAGAATAAAAAAAGGGGGTTATAGGTACTGGCAGACAGCTGCCAGTACCTAAGTTGGGCAATAGTTAAAGGGGGGGGGTTAGAGAGCTATTTGAGGTGGAATCAGGGACAAAGGCATAGGGACAGAAGAACAGGGAGAGGGCAAAGGGACAGGGACAGAGGGATAGGGACAGGGACAGAGGGATAGGGGGATAGGGACAGGAATAGAGGGATAGGGAAAGAGGGACAGGGACAGAGGGATAGAGGGATAGGGATAGAGGGATAGGGACAGAGGGATAGGGACAGATGGACAGGGATAGATGGATAGAGACAGAGGGATGGGGACAGGGGCAGAGGGATATAGGGATAGAGGGACAGAGACAGGGGAATAGGGATAGGGAAGGGATAGGGACATAGGGATAGGGACATAGGGACAGAGGGATAGGGGCAGAGGGAAAGGGATAGAGGGATAGGGACAGAGGGATAGGAACAGAGGGACAGGGATAGAGGGATAGGGACAGCGGGTCAGGGATAGAGGGATAAGGACAGAGGGACAGGGATAGAGGGATAGGGGCAGAGGGATAGGGACAGCGGGACAGGGACAGCGGGACAGGGACAGAGGGATAGGGACAGAGGGATATGGACAGAGAGAGATAGGGACAGGGATAGAAGGATAGATATAGAGGGATAGGGACAGAGGAATAGGGATAGAGGGATAGGAATAGAGGAATATGGATAGGGATAGAGGAATAGGGACAGGGATAGAGGGATAGTGATAGAGGGATAGGGATAGAGGAATAGAGGGTTAGGGATAGAGGTACAGGATAGAGGAATAGGGGATAGAGGGATAGGGATAGAGGGATAGGGATAGAGGAATAGGGGATAGAGGGATAGGGATAGAGGGATAGGAATAGAGGAATATAGGGATAGAGGAATAGGGATAGAGGAATAGGGGATAGAAGGATAGGAATAGAGGGATAGGAATAGAGGATAGAGGTATAGGGATAGAGGGATAGGGATAGAGGGATAGGGGATAGAGGGATAGGGATAGAGGGATAGGGATAGAGGAATAGAGGGATAGGGATAGAGGAATAGGGGATAGAGGGATAGTGATAGAGGGATAGAGGAATAGAGGGATAGGGATAGAGGTACAGGGATAGAGGAATAGGGGATAGAGGGATAGGGATAGAGGAATAGGGATAGATGAATACGGGATAGAGGGATAGGGATAGAGGAATAGAGGGATAGGGATAGAGGAATAGGGGATAGAGAAAAAGGGATAGAGGAATAGGGATAGAGGGATAGGGATAGAGGAATAGAGGGATAGGGATAGAGGTACAGGGATAGAGGAATAGGGGATAGAGGGATAGGGATAGAGGAATAGGGATAGATGAATAGGGGATAGAGGGATAGGGATAGAGGAATAGAGGGATAGGGATAGAGGAATAGGGGATAGAGAAAAATGGATAGAGGAATAGGGATAGAGGGATAGGGATAGAGGAATAGAGGGATAGGGATAGAGGAATAGGGGATAGAGAAAAATGGATAGAGGAATAGGGACAGAGGAATAAAGACAGATGGATAGGGACAGAGGGATAGGGAAGGGATAGGGACACAGGGATAGGGACATAGGGACAGAGGGATAGGGGCAGAGGGAAAGGGATAGAGGGATAGGGACAGAGGGACAGGGACAGAGGGACAGGGATAGAGGGATAGGGACAGCGGGACAGGGATAGAGGGATAAGGACAGAGGGACAGGGATAGAGGGATAGGGGCAGAGGGATAGGGACAGCGGGACAGGGACAGCGGGACAGGGACAGAGGGATAGGGACAGAGGGATATGGACAGAGAGAGATAGGGACAGGGATAGAAGGATAGATATAGAGGGATAGGGACAGAGGAATAGGGATAGAGGGATAGGAATAGAGGAATATGGATAGGGATAGAGGAATAGGGACAGGGATAGAGGGATAGTGATAGAGGGATAGGGATAGAGGAATAGAGGGTTAGGGATAGAGGTACAGGATAGAGGAATAGGGGATAGAGGGATAGGGATAGAGGGATAGGGATAGAGGAATAGGGGATAGAGGGATAGGGATAGAGGGATAGGAATAGAGGAATATAGGGATAGAGGAATAGGGATAGAGGAATAGGGGATAGAAGGATTGGGATAGAGGGATAGGAATAGAGGATAGAGGGATAGGGATAGAGGGATAGGGATAGAGGAATAGGGGATAGAGGGATAGGGATAGAGGGATAGGGATAGAGGAATAGAGGGATAGGGATAGAGGAATAGGGGATAGTGATAGAGGGATAGATGAATAGAGGGATAGGGATAGAGGTACAGGGATAGAGGAATAGGGGATAGAGGGATAGGGATAGAGGAATAGGGATAGATGAATAGGGGATAGAGGGATAGGGATAGAGGAATAGAGGGATAGGGATAGAGGAATAGGGGATAGAGAAAAATGGATAGAGGAATAGGGATAGAGGAATAGGGATAGAGGAATAGAGGGATAGGGATAGAGGTACAGGGATAGAGGAATAGGGGATAGAGGGATAGGGATAGAGGAATAGGGATAGATGAATAGGGGATAGAGGGATAGGGATAGAGGAATAGAGGGATAGGGATAGAGGAATAGGGGATAGAGAAAAATGGATAGAGGAATAGGGATAGAGGGATAGGGATAGATGAATAGAGGGATAGGGATAGAGGAATAGGGGATAGAGAAAAATGGATAGAGGAATAGGGACAGAGGAATAAAGACAGATGGATAGGGACAGAGGGATAGGGACATGGATAGAGGGATAGGGATAGAGGGACAGGGGCAGAGGGACAGGGACAAAGGAATAGGGACAGAGGGATAGGGATAAAGGGATAAGGTCAGAGGGATAGGGACAGATGGATAGGGATAGATGGATAGAATGATAGGTATATTTATTTAATTAAATAATTTGGCCCATGTACACAGGCTTTACCACTAGTTTAACATAAAGTAAAAATTAAATGTTCATTATTCATCTAGAGCATGCAGGTTTAAATAACTTTCCAGTTAATACTATTATCTATTTTGCTTTGTTCTCTTGGTAGCCTTTTGCTGAAAAGCATACTTAATTATGCTCTGGAGCAGCAATGCAATAGTGGGAGCTAGCTGCTGATTAGTGACTCCACAGATAAACCTCTTGTCATTAGCTCACCTGATGTGTTCAGCTAGAGCCCAGTAGTGAATTGCTGCTCCTTTAACAAGAAAGTAAAATGGTATGTTGTTTAAGTGGTGTGCTTGTCTAGGTGAATCAAAAAAATTGTGTTTCATGTTCCTTTATTTATGCATAGTAAAACAACTTTGCAGTTTACTTTCATTATTTATTTTGCCCCATTTCCTGTAATTTATAGTCACAATAAACACTGTGTTATTAAAAAAACACTGTTATTTTGCTGTAGGATACCATATCAGCCAAGTCAAAACATTCACCTTATTTGGATGAGCCAATCCAGCATTGAAAAGGCAGACAACAAGGCTAGTCATATTCATTATGTTAGTACAGTATAAATTGACACAGTTTGCTGTTGCTATCTGCTGAAACCAATTAGGGAATGATATATTGCAGGGATAGCCTTGAAAAAGCATGCACAGTGCATTTCCAACTCTAAGAAGTAGAAAATTATATGAAAAGGGGGAATAAATACAATTATATTTCAAAGTTGTTTTATTACACATAACTAATATATATATATATATATATATATATATATATATATATATATATATATATATATATATATATATATATTATATGGGATTTAAGACAGAGAAAAAACCTGAACCTAGTATATCAGGATGAAAGACAGGGAATTCAGCACTCTTTTCAAAAAGTTTTTTATTTAGCTCATCAAAGTAAGATGAGGGGTATCCCAAAAAAAGAATAAACTTGAGTGGCCACAAGAGAGGACAATCTCTAGCATTTATTTAGCGAAACATATTGTTTCAAAAATACAGATACAATATGTCTATAACAATAGACCAAGAAAGAAATTGTACATACAACAGAAAAAATGAACACAAAATAATAAAACAAACCTGACCGGTCAGGGGTTAGCGTGAATACCTGAACTTTGTACATATACTGACATGGAATTTCAACAGGTATACCTATATTACAGAAGATAGCTAAATTTGCTGTCAATTATCATGTCAGACAGAGATATCTCAATGTGTGAATGGTGAAGTAACTATATTTCACACGGAGCCTTTGTCATACTACTACACCCAGCTGCGAACGGCACCTTCAAGTGTAGGGTTAATTGCCGGGCAGGTATAAGAATGGGATCTAAGTAGATACTGACATTTGCGCCCACAGAAATATGGTGTAACTATGGGCAATACATATAAGGCATATTTTTATATTGTGCATACAAATAAAAAGGGAGATATATTAGTGAGACACACTTTTTAAACTACTACACCCTACTGCGTGCGGCACCTTAAGATATAAGGCTTAATGCCGTGCAGGTGTATAGATGGGATCTAAGTAGTTAATAGTGTATCTCATAATATGTACATTCGTCTGTTAGTAAGCAGGAAGCAAACAGTATAGGCGTAATCATGGAACGTAGCTCAGCAGGAATAAGTAGCAGGCAGATAGTAGCATATATTTCTGTTAGTTGCTAGACAGTCCCGTGCAAGCAGTCTTAAATGCATGAGGATGAAAAGTTCATGATAGAGATGGTAAGCATAAGTGCAAAGTGGGAGACTGCACGGTAGTTGTGCTTAGTAGTGATGTTATTTCGAGACTTGTAGTTTTACCCTTGCAACCGGGTAGCAATATCCAGTTCTTATATAGATGTGCCTATTTATCAGGCAAGACTTATAATGGCATACGACCTGTTTCCTGCTCAGTCCCAGGACTATTGTATGGCAAGCAGTCCTTTGTGGATCCCCAAATCCATCTTACAGGAGATCCTTCATGAGCGTAAGTTTGCAGAGCTGTTAAGTTCAGTGGCGTTCACACGAACCTCATGTTCCGTGTCGGCTTGTCCAATGCTGACGCGCGTTTCACCCGCTGGGTGTGTCGGGCTTCGTCAGGGCGTAATGACGTAGGGAGCTTCTCCTCTCCCTTTTAAACTCAAGAAAAACCACGCCCCTATTAGAAAGCTATAGAGCTTCATAGTGCTAGACAGGATATTTGAAACTTAACGGACATACTATATATTGCCCAAATTCTGGTGGTATTAAAAACATAGCAAGTCTGGTTCATAACGTAAGTGAAAAGTTATATACAAAAGGAAATAAAAAACTTTATATGTACAAAATGAGTTATAATTTGGTCATGCATGTTGTAAGGTAAATATGAGAAAGTTACCAAATGGAATCTACGCTAAAGCCCTGCGTACAAAATACTCAGTTGAAAAAATATATCATATTGCCATTCTATAGTACTTGTATGGAGATGGTGCTTAATTGAGTATTTTGTTATATCACTGTATGGTACACAAATATCTGAGAACGAGAGTGAGGTTAAGAAGACATTTATGCCTTACAGAAAGCAGGCCATGTCTATCCTATCGTTTAACCCATTAGGTATCTGGGTTTGTAGGATCGTAATCCACCTACATTCCTTCTGGAGGAGGACTTTATCGTTGTCACCCCCTCTGTTATTGGTAATGCCTCTGTCAATACCAATGAATGAGAGGGAGTCAGGGTTGCAGGCGTGAATTTCTTCAAAGTGTTTTGCCACATTACTCTTGGGATTTTTATATTTAATGTCATCCCTATGTTCAGTTATCCTATCCTTTATGGCTCTCCTGGTCTTACCCACGTAAAAACGTGGGCAACTACAGGAGAGGAGGTAAATAACCCCTTCGGTACTGCATGTAATGTGGTGTTTTAATTTATACATTTTGCCTGTATGGGTGGAAAACACTTTAGTTTTTGCCATGTATTTGCACGCCACACATCGCCCACAGGGATGATTTCCAGTGGACCTGTGTGTGGTAAGCCAATCCGTTTGTTTTCTGAGTGACGTATACTGACTTCTCACGAGTTTGTCTCTCAAGTTAGGTGCTCTTCTGGCAGTGATAGTGGGGTAGTCTCCTACTTCTCTAGATACCCCTTCATCACTCGTTAGAACGTGCCAGTTTTTTTGCAGTATCCTTCTCAGGGTTTTCCAGTGACAATTATAGTCCGCTATTAGTCTGATTGGACCCTGTTTAGCTTTTTGTTTGGGTACAAGAAGTTGTTCTCGGTTTGAACTAGCTGCTTCATTTAGAGCTCTGTCAACAACTCTTTTTGAATACCCCCTATTTAGAAACCGTTGGTGCATCTCTTTGGCATGTTCATAGTATTTTGTTTTTGTGGAGCAGTTGCGACGGAGTCTAAGGAATTGCCCCTTAGGTATCCCCTTCTTCAAATGGTCGGGATGATGGCTTGTCGCAAGAAGCAAACTATTGGTTGCAGTGGTTTTTCGAAAATTCTCAGTCACTACTGAACCCTGGTTGAGAATAATCTTAATATCCAGAAAGGATATTTCCTTCTTGCTGCTTTGCAGAGTGAGATAGATATTTCTGTCATTTTTATTCAGAGTTTCTACAAAAGTAGAAAGACTTGTTTCTGAGCCCTCCCATATGAGGAAGATGTCATCCACATATCGAAGCCATATGTGGATGTTTTCCTCAAAGAGAGGGCTCTGATATACATCTTCCATCTCCCAGGCTCCCAAATGGAGGCAAGCATATGTGGGGGCACATGTCGCCCCCATAGCTGTCCCCTGCTGTTGAACATACACTTTGTTGTCAAAGAGAAACACATTATTCGTCAAAATGAACTCTAACAGTTCCATGACAAAGTCAGTGTGCTGTTGTGTTTGTGTGCCTCTCATCGCAAGAAAGTGGTGGCATGCCTTCAAACCAACATTGTGAGGGATGGACGAATAAAGTCCTTCCACATCTAGACAGGCCATGATGGCACCTGGAGGGACTGACAGGTTATCAATTTTTCTTAAGAAATCTGCCGTGTCCAGGATGTAAGATGGTAGTGTACTCAGAAATGGTCTAAGGAAGTAGTCTACATAGTTGCCTAAGTTTTCAGTTAGGCTGCCAATGCCGGCAATTATTGGACGGCCAGGCGGATGGTTAGCATTCTTATGTATTTTAGGAATACAGTAGAAGACAGGTGTTATTGGATGTTCAGGGTAAAGATATTTCTGTTCATGAGTAGTGATCAAGCCATCATTCTTTGCTCTTTTCAATATATTGAAAAGTTTAAATTGTAGGGAAGATGTTGGATTGAATGTCAATGCTTTGTAATGCTTCTTATTCAGAAGTTGGCGTTTTACCTCTAGGACATACAGGTTCTCATCCCACAGGACTAGGTTTCCACCTTTGTCCGCGGGCTTGATCACAAACCCTTTTGCCGTGATGAGGTCGGTGAGTGCTTTGCGTTCTGATTTTGTTAAATTATCATCAACAATTCCTGTAAAGGACAGTCGATTCACCTCTTTCTCAACTTCTCTTACAAAAATATTGACAGCTGGCACCATTGATAGTTGCGGCATATACTTAGATTTTGCTTTAAGATTGGAGGTGGTTTTATTGTAATGAGGAAGATCCTTGATCTGGATAGAAGCATTTTGGCTTCCTTCATTTTCTTCTAATAGGCTTTGTAGGTTTTCTAAAGTGGTCTTGTCCTCCATAGTAATGGCGACATCGTCCACTAGGTGTTTGCTTTTGCCCTTCATTAATTGTGACAACACAATTTTTCGGGCAAACAAATGGAGGTCTTTTATGACAGGCAAAATGTATAAATTAAAACACCACATTACATGCAGTACCGAAGGGGTTATTTACCTCCTCTCCTGTAGTTGCCCACGTTTTTACGTGGGTAAGACCAGGAGAGCCATAAAGGATAGGATAACTGAACATAGGGATGACATTAAATATAAAAATCCCAAGAGTAATGTGGCAAAACACTTTGAAGAAATTCACGCCTGCAACCCTGACTCCCTCTCATTCATTGGTATTGACAGAGGCATTACCAATAACAGAGGGGGTGACAACGATAAAGTCCTCCTCCAGAAGGAATGTAGGTGGATTACGATCCTACAAACCCAGATACCTAATGGGTTAAACGATAGGATAGACATGGCCTGCTTTCTGTAAGGCATAAATGTCTTCTTAACCTCACTCTCGTTCTCAGATATTTGTGTACCATACAGTGATATAACAAAATACTCAATTAAGCACCATCTCCATACAAGTACTATAGAATGGCAATATGATATATTTTTTCAACTGAGTATTTTGTACGCAGGGCTTTAGCGTAGATTCCATTTGGTAACTTTCTCATATTTACCTTACAACATGCATGACCAAATTATAACTCATTTTGTACATATAAAGTTTTTTATTTCCTTTTGTATATAACTTTTCACTTACGTTATGAACCAGACTTGCTATGTTTTTAATACCACCAGAATTTGGGCAATATATAGTATGTCCGTTAAGTTTCAAATATCCTGTCTAGCACTATGAAGCTCTATAGCTTTCTAATAGGGGCGTGGTTTTTCTTGAGTTTAAAAGGGAGAGGAGAAGCTCCCTACGTCATTACGCCCTGACGAAGCCCGACACACCCAGCGGGTGAAACGCGCGTCGGCATTGGACAAGCCGACACGGAACATGAGGTTCGTGTGAACGCCACTGAACTTAACAGCTCTGCAAACTTACGCTCATGAAGGATCTCCTGTAAGATGGATTTGGGGATCCACAAAGGACTGCTTGCCATACAATAGTCCTGGGACTGAGCAGGAAACAGGTCGTATGCCATTATAAGTCTTGCCTGATAAATAGGCACATCTATATAAGAACTGGATATTGCTACCCGGTTGCAAGGGTAAAACTACAAGTCTCGAAATAACATCACTACTAAGCACAACTACCGTGCAGTCTCCCACTTTGCACTTATGCTTACCATCTCTATCATGAACTTTTCATCCTCATGCATTTAAGACTGCTTGCACGGGACTGTCTAGCAACTAACAGAAATATATGCTACTATCTGCCTGCTACTTATTCCTGCTGAGCTACGTTCCATGATTACGCCTATACTGTTTGCTTCCTGCTTACTAACAGACGAATGTACATATTATGAGATACACTATTAACTACTTAGATCCCATCTATACACCTGCACGGCATTAAGCCTTATATCTTAAGGTGCCGCACGCAGTAGGGTGTAGTAGTTTAAAAAGTGTGTCTCACTAATATATCTCCCTTTTTATTTGTATGCACAATATAAAAATATGCCTTATATGTATTGCCCATAGTTACACCATATTTCTGTGGGCGCAAATGTCAGTATCTACTTAGATCCCATTCTTATACCTGCCCGGCAATTAACCCTACACTTGAAGGTGCCGTTCGCAGCTGGGTGTAGTAGTATGACAAAGGCTCCGTGTGAAATATAGTTACTTCACCATTCACACATTGAGATATCTCTGTCTGACATGATAATTGACAGCAAATTTAGCTATCTTCTGTAATATAGGTATACCTGTTGAAATTCCATGTCAGTATATGTACAAAGTTCAGGTATTCACGCTAACCCCTGACCGGTCAGGTTTGTTTTATTATTTTGTGTTCATTTTTTCTGTTGTATGTACAATTTCTTTCTTGGTCTATTGTTATAGACATATTGTATCTGTATTTTTGAAACAATATGTTTCGCTAAATAAATGCTAGAGATTGTCCTCTCTTGTGGCCACTCAAGTTTATTCTTTTTTTGGGATACCCCTCATCTTACTTTGATGAGCTAAATAAAAAACTTTTTGAAAAGAGTGCTGAATTCCCTGTCTTTCATCCTGATATACTAGGTTCAGGTTTTTTCTCTGTCTTAAATCCCATATAATTTATTTTAAGGGTCTGCACCACATTTAAGTCATATTTAGGCCATACCGGTATTTGTCCAAGAACTGGTGGGTCACTACTTATTAGCTCTTAGCAGTTGCGTCCCCTCCGTCATTTCCCCTATATATATATATATATATATATATATTATATATATATATATATATATATATATATATATATATATATATATATACATCTCAGTGTATTTTCTGTTCCTTTAAGTCTGAAAATGTGTGGATTTTCCACTCCTGAAAACTGACTAACCTTGCCACTATCCCTAATTTGAAGTTTGTTATCTTATCTGCTGAAGCTAAACAATGGATATTTTGTTCAGTGGAAAGCCCTGTCGTCTCAAGACTCACATCTGGGTTGGCTCTTACAAATAAGAAAAGTGGTCTCAAGACTCACATCTGGGTTGGCTCTTACAAATAAGGAAAGTGGTCTCAAGACTCACATCTGGGTTGGCTCTTACAAATAAGGAAAGTGGTCTCAAGACTCACATCTGGGTTGGCTTTTACAAATACGGAAAGTGGTCTCAAGACTCACATCTGGGTTGGCTCTTACAAATAAGGAAAGTGGTGGGTGGTGTTTCACCTTTGAAAAACAAGGTATTAATCTATTCTAAGCGGCATATTTACCAATGTATGAACGGACATTATATGAAGTAGCGTATCATGTCCGCTGCACATCGATAAATGCAGACAGCATATGCTGCTGGTGCAATGCCGCCCCTGCAGATTTGCGGCCAATCGCTGCTAGCAGGGGGTGTCAATCAACCCGATTGTTTTCGACCAGGTTGATTTCTGTCCGTGGCCTCAGAGCAGGCGGACAAGTTATGGAGCAGGGGTCTCTAGACAGAGCTTGATAAATATGCCCCTAAGACTTTAATAAGAAAATCATGTGATTACAAGTGTTTACAGTCCCTTTAACAAGATTGTCAGGGTTTGCTTTGCTATTGCAACTTCTCATCCATTTTTGTGAAATTGCAACATTAAAGGGACATTAAAGTATTTTTTCATTGCTACATCTAAAAGATGATGTTTTAACATGTGTTTTGTGTCCCTGCCCCCTCTATGTAAAGACGTCCTTGCCCTCCAACAGTGTTTTGGGAGTTGTTCTCAGAAGCCAGCTGGCAAGCTGGAAATGATAATAACTTGTGCACAAACATGAATTTCCTGCTAGTATCAGTATCATGTTAAAAAAAGTCATATTTTCTCATGCAAAAAGATGATTAATAGTTGCTGTTTTTTACAGAGATATTAAACTGCTGGGTACAGCTACAGGAGCAAGTGTCATTCTGTGCCTGCAGCTCTCAGCAAAGCTAATCTCTTATTTTATATCAGAATTGCTGGTTAGTGAAGCTCGACTTCTTCACACTGAGCACCACCATCTTGGGACTTAAATGTTTTTTTACCTTGAGATAGAAGCTTTGCACATTCACAGAAACGTGGTATTAATGTTTCCTAGACAAGCCGTATCATGCACTTCAGTTTAGCGTGCACAGTACAGAGCTGGATCTGTACATTGCGTCATTGCGCTATAATATTCCTAAGGGCTTTTTAATATTTGTTTTGTAACTTTTATACTATATAAAAAAAAACTGCAAACATGTAACTCCTCTGCTGTCTTTTAACCTTAAGTGTAAGATACGGCTGTGTAAAAGGCAGCAATATAACTGATCTGTGAAAGTGCACTACTTCTGTCACGGGATGCAACAATACGTGCTTAGCAAGATGGCTGCGCCCAGGATAAAGCTTTACCAACTGGCTTCTGTAATGAATTAAAATAAGTGAGTGACTGCAGGTACAGGAGGAAAAACAATAGGACTGTGAGTAGCAGTGGTATACTTAGGTTTTGTGCTGCCCTAGGCTACTTCTCCTAGGGATATTCCCACTGATGATTTCTGTTAACTCTGTGTGCAGCTCCTGAGCTATCAGTAACAGCTGAGCTGCAACCATGACAAAGGGTACTTGGCCAGCTCCCCTGCAGTAGGGCAGCAACGAGGTTCCACAGGGGCAGCTTGGGTGGCTCACCGTCCTCAGGGAGATAGTGAAGGGCGAGCTGGCTATAGAGATGGGGGTCTGCCCTGGACTCCTCACTCAGGTAGGCATTCACACTACATCTGAGGATCCACCTAGGCCGCCATTTTGTGATGAGGAGACTGGAACAAGGAGGACGCCAGTCCCACCACTCCAGACAGGCTGGCGCCTCCATTGTCTTCATTGTTCCCCAGGGTCCGGTGGTATCAGGATGGTGTATTTGGGCTGACTCTGGGGGAGCGGCGGCACTTCCAGGATGTCGTTGGAAAGCCCTGGGTCTCAAGCTGCTGTACTCCAAAGAGCACCTTGATCCGCAGTGCGGCTCGAAAGTTAGGGGCGACCAAATGTACACCGAGAAGGCCACTGGGAAAGGGATGTTGAAGGGGGGGTCTGGGACCCCCGGTTTCCAAGGGAGCTCTCTTCCAGCAATCACTCTGCCTCTTTCCATTCCCAAAAGAGCGGAACTCTGGGGAAAAGGACCGATGGCGTCACTTGGGTTAAAGGAGACTGGGGATCCAAGCTGATGCGGCGGTCGGCAGTTCCATGGGGCCGGCCCCCCGACGACCAGTCTGCTTAATAGGGCTCAGAAACCCTGGTTCTCAATGTAGAACCAGGGTTTCTGAGGTTGTTAACCTTTGCAGCCCAGTATTCGTGACAATTTTACTACCCATTCCCCAGTTTTGCACAACCAACATTGATATATTAATATACTTTATAACATTGAAACCTCTACATTTCTGCTTGTTTCTAAGCCACTAAAGACAGCCTCTTATTAAATGCTTTTTTATTTTTTTATTTGCTTTTCACAACAGGAGACTGCTAGTTCATGTGGGCCATATAGATAAACATTGTGCTCACACCCATGGAGTTATTTAAGAGTTAGCACAACACATGTGATCAAGGGGCTGTCAGAAGATTGTTAGATACAAGGTAATCACAGAGGTAAAAAAATATATTAATATAAAAACGTCTTGGTTATGCAAAACTGGGGAATGGGTAATAAAGGGATTATCTATCTTTTAAAACAATAAAAATTCTATTGTAGACTGTCCCTTTAACTATGATTAAGCGCTGGTTGCAGCGCAAACTGCGTCAGGGCTGTTTAATCATGTGTGGCTTGCATGCCAGCCTATGCTTTTTACAAGATTTGGAAATAAAATATGTTTTAAAAAGTACCATACCCTGGAGTGCAAGGTCTCTTCGTTTGTCCATAATACTTCCTGGTGAGTAGTAAATATATAACTTCCAGCTGTCCAGTTGTTCCAAGACAGCCCTGTTTTTTTAGTTTCCTGTTCCTGTCTTTTAAAAGGACATAAAACACAAACATTTCTTTTACGATTCAGATAGAACATACAAATTTAAAAAAATTTCCTTTTTACTTCTATAATAAAATTTTCTTTGTTTTCTTGTTATCTTTTGCTGAAAAGCAGAAAGCTAAGTTCAGGAGTGTGCACGTGTATGCAGCACTATATGGCAGCAGTTTTGTAACAACATAGTAACATAGTAGATAAGGTTGAAAAAAGACTGAAGTCCATCAAGTTCAACCTATACAAATCTAAAATACTTACAAAAAGCTCCAGTTAAGCTTAAATAACCCCATTAAAATGTGACCCATTTAATACTAGCAATCATATCCATGAATTTTGTTTATATACAGAAATTTATCCAGACTATTTTTAAATGTATCTATGGTATTGGCATTCACTACCTCCTTTGGTAATGAGTTCCACAATTTTATTGCTCTTACAGTGAAAAAACGTTTCCGTTGCAGGAGATTAAATCTCCTTTCCTCCAACCTTAAATTATGACCTCTTGTCAGAAACAATTTTCTTGGAATAAACAGAGCTTCTGCCATCTCTGTATATGGGCCTTGAATATATTTATATAAAGTAATCATGTCACCTCTCAAGCGCCTTTTTTCTAAAGAGAACAGACCCAGTTTGGCTAGCCTCTCCTCATAGGTTAATTTCTCCAATCCCCTTATTAGCTTTGTGGCCCTTCTCTGAACTTTTTCTAGTTCTGCAATATCTTTTTTAGCAATCGGTCCCCAGAACTGCACTCCAAACTCAAGGTGAGGTCTTACCAGGGCTTTATATAATGACAGAATTATGCTTTCCTCCCTTGAATCAATGCCTCTTTTAATACATGCTAGTATCTTATTAGCCTTTGAAGCCGCTGCCCTGCATTGTGCACTCATCTTTAGCTTGTTATCTATTACTACTCCCAAATCCCTTTCCTCCTGTGTTTTGCTAAGTCTTGTCCCATTTAAAAAATACGTAGCCTGCTTATTTTTACTTCCAAAATGTAGAACCTTGCATTTTTCCGTATTAAATCTTATTTTCCATTCACTTGCCCATAGTTCTAATTTTAGCAAATCCCTTTGTAAAGAGAGTTCGTCCTGCTCTGACCTAATGACCTTACTTAACTTGGTATCATCTGCAAAAATAGAGATGTCGCTATTTAATCCTTGCTCCAAGTCATTTATAAAAATATTAAAAAGAACAGGGCCCAGTACTGATCCCTGGGGGACGCCACTGATTACCTTTGTCCAATCTGAGTATGATCCATTTACTACTACTCGTTGCTCCCTATCTTTTATCCACTTATTTATCCATGAGCTATGTTATACATTAACAAGAGCACTATGTGGCAGCACTAATTACTGTCATGTAGTGCTGCAGACATGTGCACACTACCTATCTGGATTTCTTTTTAACAAAGAATAACATGGGAACAATGCAAATTTGATAATAGAAGTATATTTGAAACCTTTTTAAAAATGTACTCTCTATCTGAATCAAGAAATAACAAATGTGGGTTTTATGTGCCTTTAAAAGGAACATTAAACACTAAATAAAGGACCACTAAAAACAGTAGAATAGCATAATCAATAAATGCATAATAAATAGATACCGCAAAAGCACTTAGTTTGAATTTCAAATGAGTAGTAGATTTTTTTTCTGATAAATGTCAAACAGGTAGATTACGAGTTATGCGCACTATAGGGTTTTTAACGGATGCAACAAAAGTTGCGTTATTTTACCCTCTATAACGCTGCCATTTCTAGTTTTGAAACAGCCGGCTTGTGCATAGGATATGGTTGCGTTGAGGTACATACCGCACAAAATACAAGCGCTGTTTTGACGTGTTTGTGCACGCTTTCCTCATAGACATCAATTGGGAGAGCGGTTTAGAAAAAACCTAACACCTGCGATCGCAGAATGAAAAGCTCCGTAACGCAGCCCCATTAATGTCTATGGGGAAAAAAAAGTAATGTTTAAACCTAACACCCTAACATAAACCCTAAGTCTAAACACCCCTAATCTGCTGCCCCCGACATCGCCGGCACCTACATAATGTTATTAACTCCTAATCTGCCATTCCCGATATCGCCGCCACCTAAATAAATCTATTAACCCCTAATCTGCCACTATACTAAAGTTATTAACCCCTATTCCCTCGTACCCCAACATCGCCCACACTATAATAAATCTATTAACCCCTATTCCGCCGCTCCCTGACATTGACACCACTAAATAAAGCTATTTACCCCTAAACCTCTGGCCTCCCTCATCACTACCACTAAATAAACCTATAAACCCATAAATCGCCAGCCCCCCACATGATCCCAACAACCTAAATTAAACTATTAACCCCTAAATCTAACCCTAACCCTAACCTTAACACCCCCTAACTGTAACACAATCAAAAAAGAGCTAAATTAAAGTTACAATTATTAACTAAATAATACCTATTTAAAACTAAATACATACTTACCTGTGAAATAAAAATAATATATTGTAGCTATCTTAAGTTTTATTTTTATTTCAGAAGTAAGTTTGTATTTATTTTAACTAGGTAGACTAGTTAGTAAATAGTTATTAACTATTTACTAACTACCTAGTTAAAATAAATACAAACTTACCTGTGAAATAAAACCTAAGCTGCCTTACACTAAAACCTACTATTACAAAAATAACAAACACTAAAATTACAAAAAATAAAAAAACCTACCATTACAAAAAATAACAAACGAAATTATACAAAATAATAAAAATTATTCCTATTCTAATACCCTTTTAAAAAAATGAAAAACCCACCCCAAAATAAAAACCCGTAATCTATAATAAACTACTAAGGGCTCTTAAAAGGACCTTTTTGTGGGCCCTTAAAAGGCCCTAAACAAATCAGCTCTTTTCCTACAAAAGATAAACAAATACCCCCTAACAGTATACAAACCCTCACCCCCCAAACCCACAAAATAAAAATAAAGTAAAACCTAATCCACCCATTGCCCTGAAAAGGGCATTTGTATGGCCATTGCCCTTAAAAGGGCATTCAGCTCTTTTTCCTCCCCCTTAAAATGCCATTTAGCTCTTTTATGAAATGCCCAACCCCTAATCTAAAAATAAAAACCCACCCCAAAACAGATTTTTGTTTTTTACACAAAATAACAAGCAAATTATCCAAAATAATAAAAATTATTCCTATTCTAATACCCATTTTTTTTTAAAACACCCCAAAATAAAAGAAACCTAATCTAGAATAAACTACCAATAGCCCTTAAAATTGACTTTTGTATGGTATTTCCCTAAGTTAAACAGCTCTTTTACCTGACAAAAAATAAAAAGACCCCCCTAACATTACAAACCCTCACCCCTCCCAAACCCACAAAATAAAAAAAACTATCTAAAAAACCTAATCTACCCATTGCCCTGAAAAGGGTATTTGTATGGGCATTGCCCTGAAAGCGGCATACAGCTCTTTTGCTGCCCTTAAAAGGACATTCAGCTCTTTTAAGAGGGCCCACCCTAATCTAGAAAAAAACCTTAAAAAAACCACTAACCCCTCTTTAGGTACTCTCAGTTGTTGAAGTCCCACTTGAACAATCTTCATCCCGGCGGCTCCATCTTCATCCAGGCGGCATCTTCAGCCAGGTGGCTCCATCTTTATCCATGGTGGGACCGGCAGAGGTACAGGCAAAGGTCCAAGGTCGAGGTCCAGGCAGAGGTCCATCGATCCAACGTGGAGGTCCTCTTCAGGTGATCGTCCGCCGCATACTGAGGATTGAAATGCAAGGTACCCCTTTTATACTGGGGGTACCATTGCATTCCTATTGGCTGAAAAATTTGAATCGGCTAATAGAAATTAGGGCTGCTAAAATCCTATTGGCTGTTCAAATCAGCCAATAGGATTCAAGCAGCTCTTATTCTATTGGCTGATTTTTTTAATTTAAGCAGCTCTTATTCTATTGGCTGATTTTTTTAATAAAAGGGGTACCTTGCATTTCAATCCTCAGTGTGCGGCAGACGATCGCATGAAGAGGACCTCCACGTCGGATCGATGGACCTCCGCCTGGACCTCCACATAGACCTCCGCCTTGGACCTTCGCCTGGAGCTCTGCATTCGCGCATCGCCGCTCCGCCTCCACAGGGATGAAGAAGATGCCCGTCCCACGTTGGATGAAGATGGAGCCGCCTGGATGAAGATGCCGCCTGGATGAAGATGGAGCCGCCGGGATGAAGATCATTCAAGCGGGACTTCAACAACTGTGAGTACCTAAAGAGGGGTTAGTGTTAAGTTTTTTTAAACTTTTTTGGGTGGGGTTTTTTTTTTAGTTTAGGGTGGGCACTCTTAAATGAGCTGAATGTCCTTTTAAGGGCAGCAAAAGAGCTGAATGCCCTTTTTAGGACAATGCCCATACAAATGCCCTTTTCAGGGCAATGCCCATACAAATGCCCTTTTCAGGGCAATGGGTAGATTAGGTTTTTTAGATAGTTTTTTTTATTTTGTGGGTTTGGGGGGGGTTGAAATGTTAGTGGGTCTTTGTATTTTTTTTTTCAGGTAAGCTGTGTTTAACTTAGGGCAATACCTTACAAAAGGCCATTTTAGATTAGGTTTCTTTTATTTCAGGGTGTTTTTTTTAAATGGGTGTTAGAATAGGAATAATTGTTATCATTTTGGATAATTTGTTTGTTATTTTGCCTATAGATATTCCCTTTTCAGGGCAATGGGTAGATTAGGTTTTACTTTATTTTTATTTTGTGTGTTTGGGGGTGGGGGTTTGTATACTGTTAGGGGGTGATTGTTTTTATTTTGTAGGAAAATAGCTGATTTCTTTAGGGCAATGCCCTACAAAAGGCCCTTTTAAGGGCCCTTAGTAGTTTATTATAGATTAGGGTTTTTTATTTTTAGGGTTTTTTTTTTTTTTAAAGGGTATTAGAATAGGAATAATTTTTATTATTTTGGATAATTACGTTTTGATTTTTGTTGTAATGGTAGGTTTTTTTATTTTTTTCGTAATTTTAGTGTTTTTTATTTTTGTAATGTTAGGTTTTAGTGTAAGGCAGCTTAGGTTTTATTTCACAGGTAAGTTTGTATTTATTTTAACTAGGTAGTAATAAATAGTTAATGACTATTTACTAACTAGTCTACCTTACCTGTGAAATAAAAATAAGACCTAAGCTAGCTACAATATAACTATTAGTTATATTGTAGCTAGCTTAGGTTTTATTTCACAGGTAAGTTTGTATTTAGTTTTAAATAGTTATTATTTAGTTAATAAATTGCAACTTTAATTTAGCTCTATTTTAATTATGTTAAAGTTAGGGGGTGTTAGGTTCAGGGTTACGGTTATGGTTACATTAGGGTTAGGGGTTAATAGTTTAATTTAGGTTGTTGCGATGTGGGGGGCTGGCGGTTTAGGGGTTAATAGGTTAATTTAGTGGTAGTGATGTTGGAAGCCAGAGGTTTAGGGGTTAATAGGTTTATTATAGTGGCGGCGGTGTCGGGGAGTGGTGGAATAGGGGTTAATAGATTTATTATAGTGTGGGTGATGTCGGGGAGTGGCGGAATAGGGGTTAATAAATATTATTAGTAGCGGTGATGACGGGAGTGGCAGATTAGGGGTTAATAACTTTAATATAGTATTTGCGATGCGGGAGGGCCTCGGTTTAGGGGTTAATAGGTAGTTTATGGGTGTTTAGTGTACTTTTTTATGTAACAGTTTTGTTGCGTAAAACTCATAACTACTGCTTTCAGATTGTGAAATGGATCTTGTCGGTATAGGCTGGAACGCAAGCATTTTAGCCTCACTGCAAAACTTGTAATGGCTGCGCTATGGAAGTCCCATGAAAAAAACGTAATTTTTACGTGTGCGGGACTGACGTTGCGTTACAGGCTTAAAGACTTGCGGTACAGCTATACCGACAAGACTTATAATGGCTGCGGTCCTGTTTTAATGCTGAAATTACCATTTTTTCAGTGTTAAAACACGAACGCAAAACTTGTAATCTAGGTGAAAGATAGTTATATTTCTCTTCCTAATCATGTGACAGCTATCAGATAATCACAAAATACATATACGTATATCCAGTCAATCTTTCACATGCTCAGTAGGAGCTGGTGCCTCAAAAAGTGTGCATATAAAAATACTGTGCACATTTATAAGTGAATTGGAAAGTTGTTTAAAATTGTGTGCTCTATCTGAATCATTAAAGTTCATTTTGTCTGTATTTATTTTACAGTACAGTCCTCCCACCAGCAGTGTGTAGTCAGGTATGTGGAAGCCATGAGCTGTGATATATAATACCAGTGTAGGTAGGAGGCAAGGGTTGTTTCACAATTTGGAACATGTTTAATTGCTCCCATTTGTATGTTGAGGCCATGGGCGTCCGCAGAAATTTTAGCAAAATACCATCAGATATATGTAGAAATAGGTATTTATGAATAAATAGAACATATTCTTCTATGTGAAGAACATTGGAATGTGAAATATTAATATTTTATATTTTCATGTCGGGTTAGCTCACTTGGAATATGCAATCAGGTTTGCCCGCGGGTAGGGTGCTTTTTTCCACTTTTTTTGCTCCATTAACTCCCATGAGGGAATACAATAACACGCATGCAATATTTGAAGTTCAGTTTTTTGGGTTAGTACGCAAGTGAAAACTTTTAACTTTCAACTTGTAATACGAGTGCTACCTGATGCGCACAAAAAGCTTACTTCTAGCGCAGTTAGCACTCGATTGGTAGCGTTAAATACAGCTCCACTTGTAATCTGGCCCTTGATAGGGTGCTTTGTAGAGTCCTGCCATACAGATGCTGAAGAGGCAATAATTGCCTATTTTGGTACTTACTGTAAAGGTATTCTTCTACCAATTATGTGCTTGAGAGGTGATTAGGAGTTTGATGATCTAACCTGCATTAAAGAGCTATAAAATAGCAAAATGGAAATGCTCTAATATGTTAGAACACTTAATTGCTATACTGTTGCTTGCACAAAACCCTGTGCCTAACGCCTGTAATGGGATTAAACACATAGTATCAATGATAATACATGAAGCAGGAGAGAGAGGCTTGTTGTACACATGAGCTGCACATCATGCTAAAAACTGGGGCTCATTGGTGTCAAAAGACTCAAGTGGGTGCTTGTGCTTGGATTTAAGGAACAACATCCTAGAGAGGGGGACTTTTGCCTCCCCCCCCTGCAGGACCACCAAAGATGCAGAAATGGCAACTTAAAAATTATGCCTGTTGTCATTTCAAGTTTGCTGATTGCATTTGTTGTTGTTGTTTTTTCAGATTTGCATTTAAAGGACACATTAGAAGTATGTCTATGCACCAAAAGAGGTGAGGAACAGATGGAATAGTTGAATGTTATGTGTATGCACTTTGCATTTTGTTATGACACAACAGATCCCCTAAAAGAAGCTGGAGACAAGGGAATATCTCCACGTGACCTCATGTCATGTGACCACCAAGAAGGGAGGATGCTGGGAGTTAATGAATGACTTAATTCCATTTCTTTGATTCTCTTTCTTCTCAGCAGATGTAAGCCTTTGTCTTAATGGTTTCAATTATCAGAGCTAATTACTGATAATTGCTCCCAGAAGAGTGGGTAAGAGATACAAATTGTGCTGCTTGGAGAGAGAGTTTGACATGGAGCAGAACATGTTTCCAGACATATAAACAGGAGTGCAAACTACAGGCATAATTAGGTCCCTCAATAGCAGAGACTATATTATTCTTATTACTTTGTATTACTTGTCTATTCATCCCCAGTAGCCACTCTTTCCTTTTGAGGAAGGTTTACACCTTATGTCTGTGGTCTGTCAGTAATCTGACGTCTGTGCAGTTGTAGGGTGCACAGGTTGGTCTGTACATTCTCTGACATTTTCTCATTAGAGGATTAAATTCACAATTTTGCAAATCTTTTAAATACAAAATCATTTAAATAAACAATGAATAAGGAAGACATATTGTTGCACTCAATTAAAGTCAGCACTTTTCAAAGAGATTTAAAGCAGGCATGTAAAACAGATGGCCTTGCTGCTTACTGAGGCTACCACCCGAATAAGTGCTAGATTACAAGTGGTGTGCTAATTTATTGTGTGCCAGTAAATGGGCAAATTTGCCCATTTACGGGTGCACGATAAAAAAAACAGCCATTACAAATCACTGGTTATAGCTACCACTTGCTTGCGGTATCAATTAGCGATCAGAAAATTAACCAGAGATCAGATCTCTTTTTAATTTTCTAAAAGTGCCCCAAATGCCCCCAAAATAGCCTTTTTCCATAAAAAACTACTGCACATGACAGCTTTTAGAGGTTAAAAGTGGCGGATGTGGGGTGTTAAAAAAAAACGGCACTGAAAAGTGCATTACATTGCGGTCTATGGGAGCTGTTTGTTCCCTGTAAATACATATTTTGCACTCAACTTGTAATCTAGCCCTAAATCGTTTTATTTACTTTTATTTTCTTTGAAGTGAAGAACCCACCTTCACTTTTCTTGAAAACACACTTATTTTAATTAAACTGAAAGACAGGATAAAATATAAAATGCATAAGGCTCTCTCTTTAACCCCTTAAGGACCAGCGTCATACCCTGGGTCTCTCTCTGTCACAATCTCGCTAAAAGTAGCGAGATTGCACTATTTCTGCATGCCCCATGAGTGTGGCAGTGCAGAAATAGATGGGCAGAGTCACAAATGCAGAGAGGGCCACTCTGTGGCCCTGTCTGCATCGGACAGCGGTGGTGTCGATCGTTGGTGGGTGGGAGGGTAATGATGGAGGCGGGTGGGAGACCCATCGCTGGAGGGGGTTGGGAGGGGGTGGGAGTGGGTGGGACCCGCAAAAAAAACTAACAGCTGCAGGGAGGGGGAAAGAGGGAGAGGGATCCAGAGGGGGGGATTAGAGGGTAGGGACAGATATAATCTCGGATGTGGAGGGGGTAAATAAGGTACGGGGAGGTAGGGGGCAGCTACACTACAGAAAAAATGTTTTTGTGGGGTTTTTTTTAATATAAAATAATTAAAATTACTGAAAACTGGGTACTGGCAGACAGCTGCCAGTACCTAAGATGGCGGCTAATAGGTAGAGGGGGGAGGTTTAGAGAGCTGTTTGGGGGGAAGATAAGGGAGTTTGGGGGTAAGGGGGGATCCTACACTGCAGAAATTATATATAAAAAAAAGATTAAAAAAAGCATTTTATTTTAGTACTGGCAGAATTTCTGCCAGTACTTAAGATAGGGGTGACCATTGTGAGGTGGGGAGAGGGAAAAGCGAGGGATCAGGGGGTGGGATGTGTCAGGTAGGAGGGTAATCTATAGACTAAAGCTAAAATTAACCCTACAAGCTACCTAATTAACCCCTTCACTGCTGGGCATAATACAAGTGTGGTGCGCAGCTGCATTTAGCGGCCTTCTAATTACCAAAAAGCAATGCCAAAGCCATATATGTCTGCTATTTCTGAACAAAGGGGGTCCCAGAGAAGCATTTACAACCATTTGTGCCATGATTGCACAAGCTGTTTGTAAATAATTTCAGTGAGAAACCTAAAGTTTGTGAAAAAGTTAACGATTTTTTTTTTATTTGATCGCATTTGGCGGTGAAATGGTGGCGTGAAATATACCAAAATGGGCCTAGATCAATACTTTGGGTTGTCTACTAAAGATATATATATATATATATATATATATATATATATATATATATATAGTTTTGGTAGGTAATAGGTAAATATTAAAAAAGGCTCTATTTCTGTTTAAATATAGTGATGGCAAAATGCTAAAAATGCTCTGGTCTTTTGGGGAAATTTTAGTCTGAAATGCCTGGTCCTTAAGGGGTTAATATAATAAAGTAGTAATATATTTTACTGAAATAAAAATGCATTTTAAAAGACTTTTTAAAAATCGCTCCTAAACTAAAGAAGAGGTGAAAGTTATTGTTAGTTCAATAAAAGGTATTACAACCTACTGCACCACTACTTGTGGTTCTGGTATCTGAATCACTGGACTATCACAGCTACTCCAATGAACATATATTTAGAGTATTGCTGTAAATTCTAATAAACCTGCAAACATACACACAATCTGAGTGATTAAGCAGTTAGACTTCATGTTATGTCACTGTTACGTCACTGTGTCACTTTCCAGACCACTGTGAACTGTCCCTATAAGTGGAAAAATCAATTCCTACTAAATAACTTGTTTCTGGTTCTTTAATCTACAAAAAGGAAGATGATTTTGTTTGTGGAACGGTGCAGTCTGAGTAACATTATTACTAAATATTTCTTGACTGATTTTCTTTTATATTCAGAAAAGTCCACTGTCTAGCTCAATACTTTGTGACAATTCGCATCTGTTTTATAATCTTTTGGGAAATATTTAAAAAATAATAATATTATACCAATAACCAAGCACACCATGATATCATGTTGTATTATTTGTTTACTGCTCAGCAGTTGGATGTGTACATTCTCTACAATACTTTAACAGCAAACAAAGTTGGCCATAGCTACATCTTTCTTGGAAAATGAACTTATTTGACCTCTTACTTCAATAGTAGGTTATAACAGGGGCTTGATGGCCTCTGGAGCAGAAGGTCAGCGATTCTAAAGCATTCTGGGACATTAATAATATCTGTATCATACATATGTCTCCCTTTACAGTGGTCCGTGGACATGGTCTAACATTTATGGACAAGATATAGGTAGTCCTTAGTTTTACATTGTGAAACCACAACATATAAAGGGAAGAGAAAGTGCCCGAAGTTTCAGCTGGAAAGAACTGCCAAGCAAGGACCATACTCAAGATGTCTGGGAGCTCTGAGTATGACAGAAAAAAGTCAAAAGAAGAGGAACACATTTTTGTACACATGAACTTTCATAATAAGAATAGTGAGTTTACTGTTTATTGTCTTTATTTTTCTCACCCTACAGTTCTCTGTTACTTGTAGATTTCTAGGGAATTAAATATCTTTAAATATGAATCAATTTGAAGACATTAAACAAGAAAAGAAAGCAGAAGAGAAAAAAAAATAAAGAGAGGAAATGAACAGATTAATATTATGTAGTAAAAGGCACATAAACCATAACATTCTCTGCAATATATTGTATTCATTGCATTAAATACATATATCTCTGTTTGTCTGCATGTAGCTAAAAAGTGAGAGTTAAAGGGACAGTCTAGTATAAATTAAACTTTCATTATTCAGATAGGACTTTTAATTTTAATCAACTTTCCAATTTACTTTTATCATCAAATTTGCTTTTTTCTCTTGGTATTCTTAGTTTAAACTAAACATAGGTAGGCTCATATGCTAATTTCTAAACCTTTGAGGGCTGCCTCTTATCACAGGCTTTTTAAATCTCTTTTCAACACAAAGAGACAGAAAGTGCACGTGGGCCATATAGATAATACTGTGTCAGGCACAGGGAGTTATTTAAGATTTAGCACAAAACAATGCTAAATTTAAGACAATAGATAATAAACAGTCACAGTCATGTGATCAAGGGGCTGGAAGAAGGTTCCTAGATACAAGGTAATCACAGAGGTAAAAAGTATAATAATATAACTGTGTTGGTTATGCAAAACTGGGGAATGGGTAATAAAGGGATTATCTATCTTTTAAAATAATAACAATTATATGGTAGACTGTCCCTTTAAGTATATTTTAGTACCTCATGTGGTGCTTAATTACATCCCAGACACCTCGTTTTGTGTTCAATTTTTTACATGAACTGGACATGTAGAAAAACTTTAACATTAAAAAAAAAAAGTTGTGTTATCAGAGGTTAGAGGTCAAATGGCTGTTAAACAGGTTACAGATGTTGAATTAAAAGTTGTTGGGAAGGCATTTTCTATTTTCTCTGTCATACTGAGCCAATGCAAGGTATATGGGGTGCTAACTTCTCAGGCACTAAAAACTCTAGTGAGAAATGGGTTATTTGTGTTTTAATCAAATGCATTTGAAAGGTTTCTAATTTGAAAAGCCCATAAAAAGAAACCTGAACAGAAATTCTAATGGGTGGAACGAGGTCAACCTTGTTATTGATATTTAACATTTTTTTAAATATAACAACAGTTAAAAGGACATTAAACTACAGTATCGTGGTTACTACTCCCCATACTCTTCAAAGCCATTGTCTTATTTTAACCCCTTACAAGTATTAGTGAAGTTCTGCATCTTCACACTGGGAGCCGCCATCTTGGAGCTTATATTTGTTATATAACTTTTAAACTGTGCAAAAAACTGCAAAAATGTAACATTTCTGCTCTCTATGATGTGATATAAACTAAAGTGAAAGGTACAGCTGTCAAAAAAAAAAATCTGTGTAGAATATTGACAACCAGGTACATTTCCCTACACTACATACTTACATAGTATGATGGCTTCACTCCAACCTGGGTGAAAGTAGAACAAGAAAAGGTTTTAGAGGTATTTTACAGGAAAAGGAGGCAAATAAATAATACATCAGCCATACATCAGCAAATAGGATGGAAGCTAATTCTATTGGCTGATTTTAATTTTTAAATCAACAATAGGATTAATTACTATTTCTGTTGGGTGACTTTAAAAGATAAACAAATAGAAAGAAAATAATTTCTGGAACAGCTGTATAAAACTTGTAGCATGGCAAATAGAAGGCAGAACCATAACAATGTCAATGTCAGTCCTTACCAGGACCCTGGGGCTGAGTAATGGAAATTTGTTTACACAGAAGAAACAGTCAAGGGCTTGACACACAGAAAATTATTCTAATGGCATTATCAGCTGCAGGCAAAGTTAGTAACCAGAGGGACTAACTTCTGGTTCTAGGTATTCAGCAGAATGGAGAATCAGGAGACAAGCAGGGTTGGCAGGGGATCAGGCAGTGTCAAAGGCCAAAGGAGAAGACAAGAGTGAGGTCAAAGTTCAGGCAGGAGGTTACAACTCAAGGCAACGCCAGACAAAATCAGCAGGCAAAGAGAAAGTCAAACTCCAAAGCAGAGGTTACAACTCGCAGACTGCCTAAGACAGAATCAGCAAGCAAAAGGGAAACTCTGAGTTCAAAGCAGAGGTCACAATCCAGAAGAGCAGACATCAACAAGGAACGCACACAGAACAAGAAACATTTACAAACGGGCACTATGATGGCCACATTGTTTAAATAAGCAACACAAATGTCGAGATAAGATACGGCATGGACACAATGTACACAAAAAATAAAAAAAATAAAAAAGGCAAAAACAAAGATGGCACCCAAAAATAACACAACAGCAAGCAACCAAAAGTGTTGATCGGCTATCATGGTGTGACAGAACACAGCAAGTGACAGCAGTGAGAGGACGTGTTATGCTGGGTGAAGATCTTGGTCTAATTGGATCAAGATACTGGATGGGGGCAGAATGTGTTTTTTGGCTTTTAATGGTTAAAGTGATCTCGTGGTTTAAGTGTCAATAGTGTGATGTGGCAGTTCTCAGGGAAATAATGTTAATTGATTTACTTTAAGATTATATTAGTATTTGCACTCCATACCACTCTAAATTTTTGTTCTCCATTATATTCTGACCCTTAGTAAAGGCTACAATGAAGGAGAAATGTGCTTCAGCTTCAGAGCTGAACATAGCAGGTTATTGGCAGAAATGCACATATGTTGCTCCTGATTGTCTCAGCATGCAGTCATTTTCAGACCAATAGTGCATTGATGTTTTTCAATCCTTTGCACGGGTTAATCAGATTGTTCTGTGCCCATAATATTACAACAATAAAACGCTCAAGCATATTAGAGTAGTGTATTATTACTTCTTTGAATTTGATTTATCAAGCCCTTCTCTCCCTTTTGACAGCCGGTTCGCACAAGCGAACCGGCATTCAGGATTTATCAAGCAGCGGTCATCAGACCACTGCTTCCCTGCCCTGTTCTCCAACACTTAGGTGGAGAATTGTAATCTCCCCGATCTCGTCTAACAGGAAAGATTGACAGCTCCTGCCCACACGTGATTGGCCTTTATCTTTTTTTATATATATATAATTGAACATTGTGCACCACTGTTACATTCTTTGACTCTGTAAAAATACAAGTCAATATAAATAACCTCTGCCTCACAATATAATAAAAATCTCTTGTTTTACAAACCACTTTCATACTGAGAAGTTTCCTTTCTTCACTGACAGTCTGGGCTGAGTAATAAACAAGAGGATTGCCTGGAAGCTCTGGTGCCTGTGAGGAATGTCCATGAAACTCATTACATATGTTTCTCCTCCTCCCTGGGATGCTAAGTCCAGTGTGATTATTACAGTGCTGATAAGGAGACAGATGTTTAGAGAAGCTCTAGTTCATATGTAATTAGCAGAGCTTTGGTTTTCAAGAGGGCAGTTTGCTTGGAAACCCCTTAACTCTTGGACAGTTTCTTGACCTTTCAGGATTACTGCTTCACTAATTATGAAATAGGCCCTGTAACCAAATGGTACCTGGTAAATTAAATTAGGCCAGGGATTTAGTGATGTGTGGGGTGGGGTGTGTGTGTGTTTAAAATGTCAGCTACATGTGCCAAGACATCTTTGTGCTAGAGACAAAGAGAAGAATGCACTGTGGCTCAGGGTATAATATATCTACAGATTATAGTCACATGTGAATAGGATTTAGATCACAGACAAACTTTTTATTTAGTTATTCATTTAGTTATTTTATGGAAGGCTGGGTCACAAATGTAGGGGTTGACAGGGGGAACAAATTCATTATACTTAAACTTATGTTAAAGATATTGCCTCACAATAAAATTAGAGTGTAATCACATTTTTAGGTTAATATTACAGAGGAAATAACTGAGGTCTAATGAATGCATTTAATTGTATCTACTAACATTTTTGCAAATACACTTTCCTACTTACCTTATAAGATATATGCATGGAACAGCTTTATTTAAAAGCAAATGGCTAGTTTATTTTCCACACAAAAACCCTTGGAGTGTCAGATGTGGCCATGAGCCATATTTTGATCATCACTGATTGAGGTAGAGTTTATGTGCACTAGGCCAACAAATACTGCAGCTTCTCATGTCCCCCATGCCAAGTGTCATTGTAGGTTTAACTTTGTAGATAACCAAACAATAAGAGTTAGGGCTATCACTCTATAGGAGATGATAGAAAGATAAATAGATAGATTATAGATATAGATAGATAGATAGATAGATTATAAACACACAGATAGATGACAGATAAATAGATAATATACAGACAGGCAATTGATAGGTAGTTAGATGATAGACACACAGATAGATAATCGATAGATAGATGACAGACAGAGAAAAGATAGATGATAGATAAATAGATAGATAGATGATAGATAATGAGCATGTTATGCTAAATGTGTTAAATGGTGATTTTCAAATGCTTGTAACTCTTTAATCATTTGGCATATTTAGCTCAAAGTTATCAGCTGTCTCAGACTTGCAATTGCTACAAAAATATCCATTAAGTAAATTTTGACCAATTAACCATTTAAAGACCATGGGGCATAGCAGGCTGCTCCATAACCTGTCCGCCTGCTCTGAGGCGGTGGACAGAAAACAACCCGATCGAATACGATCGGGTTGATTGACACCCCCTGCTAGCAACCGTGAATCTGCAGGGGGCGGCATTGCACCAGCAGTTCACAAGAACTGCTGGTGCAATTATATATGCCGACAGCGTATGCTGTCGGCATTTATCAATGTGTCGCGATGTGCAGCGAACATGATACGCTACTTTGTATAATGTCCGCTCGCACATTGGTAAATAGGCCCCTATAGTCCCTTTTGTGAGACAGAAGGTACTTTTGCAAAAAAATTGTAATTTTGGAAAAAAAAAATTTTTACCATGGTTTCCTCTTTCCTTAAAGGGAAACTGAACCCAAATTGTTTATTTCGTGATTCAGATAGAGCATGCAATTTTAAGCAACTTTCTAATTTACTCCTATTATCAAATTTTCTTTATTCTCTTGGTATCTTTATTTGAAATGCAAGAATGTAAGTTTAGATGCCTGCCCATTTTTGGTGAACAACCTGGGTTGTCCTTGCTGAAAAATTGATAATATGAGTAAATTAGAATGTTGCTTAAAATTGCATGCTCTATCTGAATCACGAAAGAAAAAATTTGGGTTCAGTGTCCCTTTAACATATACGCTATGTGAGAACAGCTAAGATGTGTATAATGTGTATTTTTCTAACTTTGGTTATTAAAGGTACAGTAAAGTAAAATTTTAACTTTCATGATTCAGATAGAGCAATCAATTTTAAGCAACTTTCTAATTTACTCCTATTATCAATTTTTCTTCCTTATCTTAGTATCTTTATTTAAAAAGCAAGAATGTAAAGTTTAAGAGCTGGCCCATTTTTGGTTCAGAACCTGGGTTGCTCTTGCTTAATGGGTAGCTAAAGGTAGCCAATAATCACGAGCGCTAGCCAGAGTTCTGAACCATAAATGGGCCGTCTCCTTAGCTTACATTCCTACATTTTCAAATAAAGATAGAGAACAAAGAAAAATTGATAATAGGAGTAAATAAGAAAATTGCTTAAAATTGCATGCTCTATCTCAGGGGTGGGCAAGATGTCAAACGCTGTCTACCAGTGAACCACAAGTGAATTTTGAGGTGACCGCCTGCCTTGCCTACCTTATTTGACAGGACACATGCACGGTATATTTAGTAACTGCATAGACACTCCCATTAGTTCCTGTCATTTCATTCTATTCAGGCCGAACCTCTCTATTTGCATTTTGTGAAATCATTGGAGGATTGCGGGAGTGGGCGTGGACACTGAGTTAGAATTCTATCTGAGCTGGAGTGTAGATTCCCATAGGAGCCGTCCCAACCTAAACACTTCAATCAGACTGCCGAACCACTCTATTTGCATTTTCTTCATTGGAGGATTGCGGGAGTGGGCGTGCACACTGACTTAGAATTCTATCTGAGCCAGAGTGTAGATTCCCATAGGAGCGGTCCTGACCTAACCACTTCAATCAGACTGCTTAACCTGCACTGTTCCCCCAGTGCCACTGCCTTGCCTACAATACATTATTTGACATCCTCCAATGATTTCACAAAATGCAAATAGAGAGGTTAGGCCGGAATAGAATGAAAATGACAGGAACATCAAGACTGCGGTTTTTTCTTTTAGTTAGGTGACCACATCACTTGGAAAAAAAATAACCCTTGCCTTACAAAAGTCTGCCCACCCCTGCTCTAACTGAATCATAAAAGAAAAAAATTGGGTTTACTATCCCTTTAAGTAGTTTAAGCAAGATTGCACAACAAACACCCCAAAAATATATATTTAAACAAAATAATTTTGACTCTTAATGGGTTAAGAAGTAAAAAATAAAACATTGCTGATAAAGCAATATGAGGATCTAAAGCCACAGGAATAATTAAATGAACAAAACTATTCCTAATCCATACATTAGATGCAGACATATAAGAGGTAAAATAAAGTTATTGCTTTTGCAAGTCATACCTTCATGTGCAGAAGTATTTTTTAATATCAGATTATCATAACTTTTTATTTTAATTTTGGCAGTTATTATGATCATGGGATGGTTAATTAGATTTTGATATAAAAGCAACACTCAAAAAACACTGGTGTCATGGTGCCTAGAAAATGGGCAATGTAGAAGCAAAGAGCAGCAGCACCACACTTTAAAGTTTTTCAACTGCTTTTAATGAAGAAACATTCAAAAGGACAACAACGTTTCGGTCATCAACTGACCTTAATCATGATTAAGGTCAGTTGATGACCAAAACGTTGTTGTCCTTTTGAATGTTTCTTCATTAAAAGCAGTTGAAAAACTTTAAAGTGTGGTGCTGCTGCTGTTTGCTTCTACATTGTCTACTTTGGGTTTGATGCAGAGACCCCTGCAGCGTGCACCCTAATTTGGAGTGAGTGCTGGGCCTACCTTTATCTTCTGCCTAGAAAATGGGCCCTGAAGCATGAAAATACCATTCTGGTACTTGCTATGGTCTCTTTGGTTAGGAGAATTGTAAGGCTCGCAGCAGCACCTCTCCATTTCTCGTTTTGCAGCATGTCACGTCACCTGACTGCTGCAACATATACATGACATGTGTATGTGTGGGTAGGTGTGTATGTACAGTATGTATGCATGTGTGTGGGTGTATATGTGGGCGTGTGTTTTTGTGTTTGTGGGTAAGTGTGTGTGTATGTATGTATGCATGTGTGTGTGTATGTATGTGCGTGTATATGTGTGTGTTTGTGGGTAGGTGTGTGTGTATGTATGTATGCATGTGTGTGTGTATGTATGTGCGTGTATATGTGTGTGTTTGTGGGTAGGTGTGTATATGTATGCGGGGTTGTGTGTGTGTGTGTGTGTTTGTAGGTATGTGCGTGTATATGTGTGTGTTTGTGGGTATGTGTGCAAGTATGTATGCGGGGTTGTGTGTGTGTGTTTGTAGGTATGTGCGTGTACATGTGTGTGTTTGTGGGTATGTGTGCAAGTATGTATGCGGGTATGTGTGTATGAGTGTGCATGTAAATATGTGTGTGTGTGTATTTGTATGCATGTGTATATAGGGTTGTGTGTATGTGTAGGAAGGTGTGTATGCATGTGTGTGTGTCTATGTTTGTGGGTAGGTGTGTATGTGTGTATGTTTGTATGTATGTATGCAGAGTTGTGTGTGTGTATGTGTGTGTAATGTATGTATGCGGTGGTGTGTGTGTCTATGTATGTGTGTGTGTTTGTGTGTTTATGTATGTATGTGTATGTGTGTTTGTGCATATATGTGTGAGCATATGTGTGTATGTATGTGTGTGAGTCCCACATACATTTATTCAAAATTTGATAACAGGAGCTACACATTTTACACAAGTTGATTTAATTAACCCCTTCAGGACAGAGGCAATTGTTGAACTTTTGAAAGTAAACGAAACTTAGAATTTGAGCTATATGTTTGTTCAACCATAATTCACTTCTTTTATATATCGCTTTTTAGAGGACAAATCGGTCTTTCTTCAAATCTCAAACATCAAATATTTATATATCAACTATAATTTTATATGAATGAAATCTACATGTGAAAAATTAAGAAATGTAATGTTTTCCGTTTTATTTTTATTTTATTTTATTTTTATTATATTACTTTTTATTGAAAAGGTCGATCCATACAATCAAAGATGCTGATAACACCAAACATCTGTTAAAACAAAATTCAGTACATAAAGGCAAGCAAATAACAGAACACGTACAGGGTTGGCATCCTTATCTGGGGAATAATCAGGATGCTAAATATAACATATTTCACTAAAATTTTGTCATCGCTTTGCAAAATAATCTTAACCAGTTTCAAAATAACAAGTTTATCATATTTAACGTACATCTAATCAATAGTCACAATACCAAGACCTATAAAACATACAAAAGAATTTTACCATGAGAGAGACCAAAATGCTTTTATACTGTGAATTTCACAGAAAAAAAGCTATAGTAATATGGAGAAATCTCGACCTTAAGTTTATACGAAGATTTAGAACAACCACTGAAGACAATTATACATTTCTTAGAGAGGAAAGAAAAAAAAGAAAAAAAAGGAAAGAGTTTAAATTAAACTTATATCAAAATAAATGGGGGTTCGGAAGAGGGAGGGCCGAAAAGAAAAAAAAAAAAAAAGGGGGGGGGGGAGGATGATAACAGTAGTTTATTAGAGGAGCGAAGTAGGCCAGAGTGTAACGAGCCCGGAGATCTATTTATCTAGACCCAAATTGATGTTTTCAGTTTTATTGTGAATATCACAGTCCTGATCGTTTTTACTGCAATATGCCACCCATATTTGTGTTCAGAGATGTCCCATGAGTTCAACGATACCCCCATGTATAGGGCTTCAGTAAGGTAAAGGGCCAAACATGGGGCCTGCCCTTATACATGGAAATTTCGCACATTGATTTTCTGCGTCTATATCACCTTTGAGACATTATGGCAGCCTAATAATGGAAATTGCCCATTCATTGCATACCATTTGCAAAAGTAGACAACCCAGGATACCCCAAAAGTGCTGTCTTTTTTTTTTCTACCTTTTTTTGTAAAATAAGGGACACAGAGGCACCACAATGGCCTAGTACCACCGACACAAGTAAAATAGGTAGCAAAACGAAATGGTACTCACAAACATAATGCACCCTATGGTGCTAATGGGACAGGCTGGAACTTTCACAGTAGTCCAGCTCACTGTATGGAAACCGGCTGTTGTCCAAACCAGAAAAAAATCACGGGGGTCATCACCAACACCTGTTTAGGGAATATAAAATAGACCACCATAGCCTAGTACAGTATAGTAAGGCAGAATTGTAAGATAAGGAAACACTTACAAAATAAAAAGCACCTCCAGGTGCAATACAGGTAGACTGGGGCTTCACAGCCGCCCAGCAGACTGAACTCCACTTCAGCTCTCCCTTTTTCTACTATTTGTTTTGTAGCCACTTAGTCACAAATTTAATGATCATGATTTTTGTTGTTTCCATCATCATCCTTATATGTTTTAATGCTATAAAACAACAATATTTGTATTTGGTGATGTCCTACAAGTACAAATGTATCCCATATGTAAAGGTTTTATGGGGCTTTGGGAAGTTACAGGGCCAAATATGGGGCCTGCCCATTTACATGGAAATTTGGCATATTTATTTTCTTAACCTATGTCGTCTTTGAGACATTATGGCAGCCCTGGAATGAAAATTGCCCTCATCATTGCATACCATTTGCAAAAGTAGACAACCCAGGGTACTCCAAAAGGGCTATGTCTAGTCTTTTTTGTTTTGAAGCCTTAGTCAGAACACCTGGCCAAATTTAGTGGTCATATATTTATTTATTTGCATTTTCACACAAACACTGCACAATGAGTGTTTCGATCATCATCCTTATATGTTTTACTGCTATAAAACACCCATATTTATGTTCAGCAATGACCTACAAGTACAACAATACCCCTCATTGACAGGGTTTATGAGCTTTAAGGAAGTTACAGAGACAAATATTGGGCCTGCCCATTTGATTATCTGGGCCTACGCTGCCTTTGAGACAGTATGGCAGCCCATGAATGAAAATCACACCATTATAGTATACCATTTGCAAAAGCAGACAACCCATGGCATTCCAAAAGGGATATGTACAGTCTTTTTTGTAGCAATTTAGTTAATCACACAAACACTGCCCTTTCACTGTTTATATCATTCTTATATGTTTTACAGCTATGATACATCCATATTTGTGTTCACTGATTTCCCACAAGTACAACAATACCCCATATACAGGTTTTATTAGGTTTCAGGAAGTTACAGGGCAAAATATGGGGCCTGACAATTTATATTGAAATGTGGCACGTTGATTTTCTGGGCCTATGTTGCCTTTGAGACAGTATGGCAGCCCAGGAATACGAATTGCCCCATCATGAGATACTATTTGCAAAAGTAGATAACTCAGGGTATTCTAAAAGGGGTATTTGAGTTTTTGTGTAGTTAATTTAGTAGTTGGCTTAACATAAAAAGGGACAGGACAAGATCAGGGGATCCATGAAGTCAAAAATACAGAATAATAAAATAAATCAGGAACACATACTCCATTTATTAAGCAGCGGATGGTGCTTCAGAGCCCCATCCTTTCAGGTTCGCCTGAAACGTAAGTTAAGATGCAGCAGTCATAAGAACACTGCTCCTTAACTTGTCCGCCATTTGGGATGATTGACACCCCCTGCTAGCAGAAGATTGTCTGCCAGTGAGCAGGGGGTGGCATTGCACAAGTTTTTTACTAGAAATGCTTGTGCAGTGTTAAATGCCGACAGCGAGGTTGAGCGGACATGACTATTAATAAATCACCCCCACAGAGTCATTTGAATAAAAAGTTTAGCTCTGTGTGGTAGATTCTGTAGCATTCAGTGATACAGAGGCCAGGTAGAGATGGGCAGGAAGGGCAATAGTAGCTAGAGTCCTTATTAACTCCTTATTATAGCAGACTCTGCACTTTTTCTGGGGTGACTTTTTGCAGGCTGTGTGTGGATCTTAGATGGAAAATGCCTGCCATAAAGTCTCTGGACATTTTCTGACTGAATGTGGGAGGAATTGGGGTCTGGTTAAACAAAATATCAGATAAAATATTTAACAATGTATGGTAGGAGTGTATGGTTTCCCTGTGCCTGGTTTTCTGTAGTGCACAAACGCATTATACACTGCAACCTGCATTACTTAAATGGCTACTTTTTTTGTACCAGGTGTTGGTCTTTCGTTGAACCACATATTATTATTATTATCAGGTATTTGTAGAGTGCCAACAGGTTCTGCAGCGCTATGAACATGGGTGGTATATAAAAAAAAATGATTACAGGGATCAAATGGGGAGAGAGGGTCCTTTCCGAGAGTTGCACTGTTGTAGTCGGCTCTTATGAAGGTGAACTACAAACAGCTGGGCTCATATGCATACATGCTATGGGGTTTTAGGGGATAGCAGTGGAGATAGGAAGGTTAGTGTAGGTTATAAGCGTCCCTGAATAGTAGAGTCTTCAGGGAGCACTTGAAGCTTTTAAAACAAGGGGAGATTCTTGTGGAGCGAGGCAGAGAGTTCGATAAGATGTCTTGAGAAATTTTGTAAACGTGGAATGTGAGGGGGTAGCAAGAGAGGAGGAGAGGAGGAGATCATGAGCGGAGTGAAGGGGACGGAAGGGAGAGTATCTTGAGACAAGGGGCCATAGTTATCAAGGTCTGGCAGACCTGATCCGACACTGTGGATCAGGTCCGCCAGACCTCGCTGAATACGACGAGCAATACGCTCGCCGTATTCAGCATTGCACCAGCAGCTCACAAGAGCAGCTGGTGCAACACCGCCCCCTGCAGACTCGCGGCCAGCAGGGGGGTGTCAATCAACCCGATCGTACTCGATCGGCTTGATTTCCGGCGATGTCTGTCCGCCTGCTCAGAGCAGGTGGACAGGTTATGGAGCAGCGGTCTTTGTGTCCGCTGCTTCATAACTGCTGTTTCTGGTGAGTCTGATGACTCGCCAGAAACACGGGGCATCAAGCTCCATTCGGAGCTTGATACATATGCCCCATTGTCTGAGATGTAGGGGGGAGCAGTGCAATTGAGGGCTTTGTGTGTTGAGAATTTTGTGTTTAATCCTGGAGGCAAGAGGAAGCCAGTGAAGGGATTGGCAGAGAGGTGCAGCAGATGAAGAGCGACGTGCAAGGAAGATGAGCCTGGCAGAGGAATTCATTATGGATTGTAATGGAGCTAGGCGGCAGCTAGGGAGACCAGAGAGGATAGAGTTGCAGTAGTCGAGGCGGGGAAAGGATGAGAGAGTGAATTCAAATCTTTGTTGTGTCTTGTGTAAGGAAATGTCTAATTTTAGCAATGTTTTTAAGGTGGAAGTGGCAGGCTTTAGCCAAGGACTGAATGTGAGGAGATAAAGAAAGATCTGAGTCAAGTGTGACCCCAAGACATCGGCATGTGAGGTTGAGGTAATGATGGACTTGTCCACAGTTATAGAGACATGGGGGGTGGAGATTTTGGAAGAGGGGGGGGGGGGAATAAGGAGCTCAGTTTTGGAGAGATTTAGCTTGAGGTAGTGAGAGGACATCTAAGATGAGATATGAGAGAGACAGTTAGTGACACGAGTTAACAAGGAAGGAGATAGTTCTGGTGCAGAGAGGTAGATTTGGGTATCGTCGACATACAAATGATAATAAAACCTGTGGAACTTTATTAAGGAACCTAATGAGGACGTGTAGATTGAGAAGAGAAGGGGACCGAGGACAGTGGCTTGCGGTACCCCAACAGAAAGAGGTAACTAGACATGTGCATGGCGAAAAAATTCGGTTCGGTTCGGTTCGGATCGATTCGGAATTTTTCGAAGTTCGGTTCGGATCGATTCGAATTCGGAAAATTTCGAATCGATTCGTTTCGGATTAATTTCGGATTCATTCGGATTAGAAGAAATTCATCTGGATTCGGTTCGATTCGGTTCAATTCGGTTCGATTCGGTTTGGAAATTCGGCAATTCGGTAAGTGTTAGGTGGGATTAGACTAGTATTATACTGTATATTAGGTGTTAACCTAACATACTGTATAATACTAGTGTAATCCCAATGGCCATCCGAATTTACGAATTGATTCGATTCGATTCGGTTCGATTCGGAAAATTCGGCAACATTTGAATTCGGAAATTCGGTTCGATCCGAATCGCCGAATTTTCAGAATTTCCGAATCGAACCGAACCGAATTGCACATGTCTAGAGGTAATGGGGCAGAGGAAACCCCAGAGAATGCTACACTAAAAGTACGGTTAGACAGATAGGAAGAAAACCAAGAGAGAGCTGTGTCACAGATGCCGAAGGATTGGAGGGTATGGAGCAAAATAGGGTGGTCGACAGTATCAAAGGCTGCAGACAGATCAAAAATTAAAAGCAAATGGATGTGGCGCTAGACAGCTGGGTATATTAAAAAATGCACTATATATATATATATATATATATATATATATATATATATATATATATACCAATATTATGTGCCCAAGTCATAAAAAATATATAATAGTTAAAAGGTACCTATCATAATATATAAAAGGTTATATCCAGGTAAAGGAATATTTGCAAATACTAAGATTACAATGAGGGATCAGTTTAATAAATCACATTTGATATCCATACACAATAATTATTCAAACAATTTACCACCGGTGGTATATAAAAACACAATTAACAAGTAAAAAATATATATTCTCGATTAAACAAATAGATATGGCAACAGAGCTTAAAAATGAGCAGTGATCCTTATAGATTATAATCCCAATCGCTATTTCTGTAGAAGCGGTAAATGGGATAAGTTCAAAAGTTATATCCAAAGTGTGAAGGCTAAACTGGCAGCTTAAAAGGTATATTTGAAAATAGTAGATCCAATAAATTGCACTTACAAATAGAGTTAATAAAGTTCCAGGCTTTACCTTTAAATTCTTAGACCAATCTTCCGGACGGACTTACTCTCTCTAAGCTCCGACCGGGAACGTGAATCACCTCGTTTAGGTGTCCGGGTCTTTCTGGCAGCGATACTTTCCTCCTTCAGCGTGTGATGTAGTGCAAGTTTTCACGTGGACACAAACCACCCAATCAGATGAGGGGTTTCCCCTCTGTCAGTCCCAATGCGGGAAGTTCAAAAAACACAGAGCGCTCTGGTTAGTTAACGGGTGAATGAAGAATCCAGGTTCACAGGTTCACAAGAAAACATCTACGCGTTTCAGCCCGTTAAAGGCCTTTATCAAGATGTAGAACCTTGTTATGTGTTCCGTTTATATAGCCTTTTCAATTCCCTTGCATCATTGGCTAATTGATTATTTACCATATTGCCAATACATCTCTGTTCATTTAAAGACACAATGTTCATAGAAACTGCTCGACATTTTTAAGCATTAAAAAAGCTCTCTGATAAATAAACTCATAAAAAACACATGAAAGACAAACAATCAAAAAAGACCAAATATACAATAGTTAATCCTATACATAGATGATAATAAATACAATCCTTCAAAATCAACTTAATCATAATTTTTATATAAAAATAGATCCCAAAATAAACCGTTTTATTTGTGTTTTAAAAATCTAATAAATAATCAGAAGAAGGAAACAGGCACTATAAAATTATCTGACTGATGTGTCCTAAAAAATATTAATCCATTTTGGTTAAAAAAACATCCTAGCACATGTAAATATTATATTAATTCATTCTATTTTATATAAGTTCAAATAATTCATTATATAGGACCATAGACCATATTTAAAAATCATATTAAAAGGGCAAATAATTCATTTTAATTTAAAGTCATATATATCCTAAAAAACTATCTATAAATAGGGTAAATGTAATCTAAAATGAATGTGAAGACATATATAAAAGATACATTAAAAACCTAGATAGTTTTGGTTAAAAATATCATAACACATTTTAATATTATATTAATTCATTACATTTCATATTAGCTCAAATAATTCATTATATGGGACCAAAGACCACAATTAAAAACCATATTTGAAAGGGGCCAACAATTCATTTTAATTTAATTTAAAGTATGTATATCCTTAAAAACTATCTATAAATGGGGTAAATGTAGTCTAAAATTAATGTGAAAACATATATAAAAGATACATTAAAAACCTAGATAGTTTAGGGTTCATGGAAGTTCTTATGTTCAATAGATATACTTGATTCATAGAAGTCTGGTTACTATACATAGTTATTAATGTAGAAATGGATTGAGGTCTAATTCCATATTTAACCCTTCTGGTACCAGTGAACCAAAGTAATAAATTAATTCTGCTTCTTTATATAGAATCTGTTTTTCATAATCTCCACCTCTACTATCTCTTTTGACTTTTTTTATACCCCACCACCGGAGATCTTTAACATTACTCGCATGGCATTCTTTAAAATGTTTGGATACAAAATGGCCTTCAAACCCATTCTTAATATTGTTAACATGGTCTCTAATTCTGTCTCTCAATTTTCTCTGGGTCTGACCTAAATATTGCCTATTACATGAGCACTGAAGGAGGTAAATCACCCCTTTATCGCTACATCTGATTAGATCATGGATTGTGTGTGTGTGTTCCCTTGTGGTAGATTTAACTTCCTTAACTTTAGTGCTATATTTGCACGCCACACAACTGTAGCATGGAAAAAAAACTTTTAATTTAGACCCAGTGAAAAACCATATCAGTCTGATTAGTGTTTTTCCTATACATACTCGGTGCTAAATTATTTTTTAAGTTTTTTGCTTTTGTATAAATAATATTGGGGTGTCTTTTTACATGATCTCCTAAGATATGGTCATTTTTTATAAGATGCCAATGTCTATTTAAAATAGTCTTCATGTATCCATGTTGAGCATTATATCTGGTGATAAAAGGTATATTCAATTTTTTCATCTGTTCATTAGATTCTGGTAGATTTACTTCCTTACCTTTAAGTAGTACCTCTCTATCCTTCAATTTTGCTGTCTCCATTGCACTCTTTATAATATTTTCATCATAGCCTTTATCTATGAATCTTTCTTTTAGGGTTAATGACTGGATTTCAAAATCTTCTAAATTGTTACAGTTTTTCATAATTCTAGTAAATTGGCTAGTGGGTATGTTATTAATCCATTTTGACAGGTGGCAGCTTTCTATATGTACGTAGTTATTCGCGTCAACCTTTTTGAAAAACGTCTTTGTGCAGATCTTTTGTTCTATGATATTTATTTCAAGGTCAAGGAAATGTATAGTTTTACTGTTAATCTCACTTGTAAATTTTAGACCCAGATTATTTTCATTCAAATCTTCCAAGAATAAATTCAAAAGTTCAAAATCCCTATTCCAAATTATAAAAATATCATCTATAAACCTTTTATAGGATACCAAGTTCGCACCCCATGCTCCATTAAAGATGAAATGTTCTTCTAAATAGCCCATGAACAAGTTAGCATAACTGGGTGCGAACTTGGTACCCATTGCCATTCCCTTTTGTTGTAAATAGTATTTACCATCAAAAACAAAATAATTATTATTTAAAATAAATTCAATACATTCTAAAATAAATTTGCTTTGTTCTATTTTTAAATTTAAATCTTTTCTAAGAAAGTATTTGATTGCCAAAAGTCCTAGTTCATGCTCTATATTCATATAGAGACTGGTTACATCGCAGGTAACCATAATGTACTTTTCATTCCACTTGATCTGATTTAATATATTTAACAGATGGGTTGAATATTTTAAGTAAGCCGGTAATTTTACAACATATTTCTGAAGGAATTGGTCAATGTATTGAGATAAATTAGAAGTAAGGGAGTTTATTCCGGAAATAATAGGACGGCCAGGTGGATTATTGATGGATTTGTGGATTTTAGGTAAAAAATAAAAGGTAGGGGTTCTTGGAAATTTTATTGTTAAAAAGTTAAATTCATTTAAATTGAGAAGACCTTTTGTCTGTGCTTCATTTAATAGTTTATATAGATTTTTTTTCTGTTTGGTTATAGGATCACTTAACAATTTTTTATATGTCTATGTATCGTCTAAAATTCTAGATGCTTCTTTAAGGTAATCAGTAGTGTTCATTAAAACCACCCGCCTCCCTTATCCACCTGCTTTATAACAATGTCTTTATTATTTCTTAAATCTTGTAGAATTTTATGTTCTTCCTTAGAAAGATTAAAGTTTAGGTATTTACTTTTACCATCCCATTTTTCAAGATCTTTTTTAACTTTTTTTTTCAAATAGAGTGAGGTTATCTCCTTTATCTTTTACCTGATAAAAGTTTGATTTATTTTTAAGGTTAGTATGTTGGTATTTAGGTGTAGGATTTTCATTTATCTTTCTTTGTACCTGGTTCTCCAGAGGATTTTTTAAAAAATATCTTTTTAGTGTAAGCTTTCTAATATATTGATTGATATTAATCAATGTTTCGAATTTATTTGCTTTCGCAGTAGGTGCAAAAGACATGCCTTTACTTAAAACGTTTTCTTGTATGGGATTTAATTTAATTTTACTCAAATTAAAAATGCCTTTGGTATTTATCTTATTCTCATTTGTTTCTCTCTTTCTTCCAGATCGCCCTCCTCTTCTTCCTCTCTGTCCCTTTTTTCCCTTGTGAATTTTGTGTTTGTTTTCTGTCCTACTTCTAAAAAATCTTTAGAGGTCCCAAGTCTACTGTTAGACTCCGTATTTCTAAACTCATTATCAGAATTTAACCTTTCCCTTAAGGGGCTGAATCTATTAGATGTTGGAATTCTCCAGTTATTGTGTTGTTGATTTTTCTTATAATCATTCTGATTAGCTCTCCTTTGAGGGTAATAATTTCTATGATAAGTTTGATGGGATCTGTTCCATCCTTGATCTCTATCTTTATTATGATAATTATCCCACATTTCTTGGTAATCATTTCTTGCATACTGGTCATTATAATAAGGAACTGGTCTTCTATTTTCATAGTAGTTTAATTGTCTATTTTCTCTATAGTAACTATTTTGATAATGGTTTCGATGGTAATCCCATTTTTCTTTAGGTCTCCCTTCGTTATAGTTTTCCCTTTCCTTTCTGCAGACAGATCAAGGAGGATAGGTAGAGAGAAGTGGCCTTTTGATTTTGCTCTAAGTAGGTCATTGGTAACCTTAACAATTGCTGTCTCTGTTGAGTGAAGGGGGCAAAATCCAGATTGCAGTGGGTCAAGGACGGAGTTTAGTGTAAGGAAATGGGATAGACGTGCATATTCTAGCTTTTCAAGAAGCTTGGAAGCAAGAGGTAGTAGGGAAATAGGGCGGTAGTTGGATGGGGAGGTTGGATCGAGAGAAGGTTTTTTGGAGGATAGGTGTGGCTAATGCATATTTAAGAGATGTGGGAACTATACCACATATGACTGTATGCACTGGTCAGCTAACTCTGCTCCCCCATATTTTTGCTGTACTCAACAATGCACTTTGATTTTTGGATCTGTTCATCCTTTCACAGACACTGGCAATGTAGTTTCCTTGTGCATTGTGGAAAGCATGTACACTTCTTTTTTTTTCAGTTTACCGAAGGGCCAGCAGTTCACCTTGGTGTGTCAGCTGAGGGAAATCTGTACAATTTTTATGCACTGTGCAACAGGGTTTCAAAATAAAATTAAAAAATGTCATGATTCAGATAGAGCATGCAATTTTAAACAACTTTCGAAATTATTTTTATCATCAATTTTGCTTTATTCTCTTGGTATTCGTTGTTGAAAGCTAAACCTAGGAAGGTTCATATGCTACTTTCTAAGCCCTTAAAGGCCACCTATTATATCAGTGCATTTGGATAGATGACATTGTGCTCACTCCCGTTGAGCACTGATTGGATAAAAATGCAAGTCTGTCAAAAGAACTGAAATAAGGGGGCAGTCTGCAGAGGCTTAGATACAAGGTAAACAAAAAAGGTAAAAAGTGTTTTATTATAACCGTGTTGGTTATGCAAAACTAGGGAATGGGTAATAAAGAGATTATCTTTTTAAACAATAAAAATTATGGAGTAGACTATCCTTTTAAAGGGACACTGAACCCAATTTTTTTCTTTCATGATTCAAATAGAGCATGAAATTTTAAGCAACGTTCTAATTTACTCCTAATTTCAAATCTTCTTCATTCACTTGATATCTTTTTTGGAAATGCAAGAATGTAAGTTTAGATGCCAACCCATTTTTGGTGAACAACCTGGGTTGTTCTTGCTGATTGGTGGATAAATTCATCCACCAATAAAAAAAGTGCTGTCCAGAGTATGAACACAAAAAAAGCTTAGATGCCTTCTTTTTCAAATAAAGATAGCAAGAGAACGAAGAAAAATTGACAATAGGAGTAAAGAAAGTTGCAAAAAATTGCATGCTCTATCTGAATCACGAAAGAAAAAATTTGGGTTCAGTGTCCCTTTAAGTTTGCGAAAACATGAAAAATCATATTTATGCAATATTTTTATTTTTAGGTTTTAACTAAATATTTCACATTCCAATGCTATGCATATAGCAGAACATGTTCTAAGTATTTCTACTTCTATGGGGGAATACGTTATCGCACACACAATATTCCAAGTTGTTGTTTGTTTTACATGCACTGGGTTAGCATAAAATGTTTACCTTTAACTCATAATACTAGTGCAACCCATTGTGTGCAAAAAGCTTACTTCTAGCGCAGTTAACGCTCGAGCGGTAGCATTAAAATGTGCTCCACTTGTAATCAGGCCCTGTATTTGGGCCAGGTGGATATAGGTTATCTTGTACCTCATAAATGCAAAATGTCCAGGTAAACCTGTTCCGTATTCACACAATTTATAAAATGTTATTCCATAGAGTGAGGAATTCATCTATATAGATGTTTTGGTCAGGGGTGTAATGTTTATCAGGGGCCGTATCTTAAATAGCCTGTCATGCAAGGGGTCTCTTCTAAGGGGGCACTGGACATTATCATTAAAATGAAGAAACTGCAACAGCTGTTTGTATTAATCTCTCTTCATAATCCCTGGGAAAAGAAGGATGTATGTATAGTGTGATGCCATAGGGGATTTTTTTTATGCCTAACAGTAACAGTAAATCCATCACTACCCAACAATTCCCACTTCTCCCCTCAATTACCACCCCCAATTCCCTACATTTTTTATAAACTAAAAAAAAACAGGGAAGGAGCTCAGACAAAGGAAGGTGATCAAGAACAGCAAGAAAGGGGTAAACATAAACATTGAAGGAAAGAGTTTAACTGCAACTAAATAATAAAAAAGAATACCCCAAATCTGTAACACTGATCTGTCTTCCTTTCTCCCTCAGATCACAGTGAGGTTGTTACATTGTAGCAGTGAGCACTGATTGAATACTGGTGGACTGTCTGAGTTGCTAGACACGTCTTTCAACCAGATCCAGGGCTCAGGAGGCATTGAAGGGGAAGTAGGACACCAGAACAATTTAACGGCGTTAAAGCCGGCAATGTTAGGATGGCATGGAATGCCCTAACGGCGTCTAGGGGTTAATACAGATCACAGTATTCAGGAGCAGTTTACAATTTCCACCTTTACCCCATGGGATGCTGCCAGAATCACTGCTCAGTATATGCTGAGGAGCAGCATTCACAAAGTACAGATTGGTTAACTGAGAAGAAAATCTTTTCCCACAGATTCTCAAGCCAGTTAAAGGGACAACATTTTTATCTTCATGATTCAGATAGAGCATACATTTTTACACAACTTTCCAATTTACTTATATTATCAAAGTTGCTTCATTTGGGTATCCTTTGTTAACCTTTCCCCGCCGTTATGCCGTTGTATTCCGTTGTATTCCGTCACAACGGCGCTGGGCTTTAAAGCCATTATGACGGAATACAACGTTATAGCTAATGACTGTCCTGAAGCCAACTGCGCTAGCTGGATTTGATCGTGGTCTGGAGGGCATTCCTAGCGTCATAGAGACGCCCCCCATACCCGATCCCATAATTGAAATCTTGCGATCGTTTGCACGATCGCGTGATTTCAATTTGTTTACATCGGAACGTTGTTCCGATGTAGACTTTATAACCCAGTCACGAAAGGGTTAAAGAAGTAGCAATACACTACTGTTATCTAGCCAAATACATAAGGTAAGCCAATGACAAGAGGAATATATGTACAACCACCAATCAGCAGCTGCTCCTGAGCCTAACTAGCTGTCTAAAACATTACATTTTAATTTTGATTTTACTGTCCCTTTAATCTATCATCTATCTATCTGTTCCAGATAGATAGATAATAAAAAAACTGTAAAAAAAATCCCTGTAATATCACAAAGCATTAAAACTGCATTTGGATGGTTTGTCTAATGAACTGCAGCTGAGGACTGATGCATTTTTTCTTTTCCCCACTAGATGTCACTGCACTCCTTCCGCATATTTGTTTTATTATTGAGATGAGTTAATATTTCAATTTGCCTTATGATTTTGGTGAATAAAAAAAAGTGCAAATGCATTTTCACATGAAAAATCAGAAATGGTATACTTGTCATTTTATTGTATGCTCTAGCAGTTTCAATAAACATTAAATTGTTTTCAGAAAGATTCTTGTTTAATGTTTTCTGTGATATTATTGTGTTCTGTAAAATATTTCAACGCTTCTTAAATCTAATTCCAGTCTTACTCTTACTTTTATTATAAATGTCTATGAATTAACTTTAGGTTTCCATTGAACAGTTATTTTTTTATAGAATCAGATGTACAAGAATTTATTTCTGCTCATTGTCTGTACTCACATCTACTTGAATATCAACAAAGTTACCAAATCAATATTTAATGGAGAATAAATACAAAACTACTTGTTAACAAACCTTTCAGATCCAGGTAGGCTTGATGGTGAGGTATGATATTTCTGTGTGACCTAGTAGTGATGAGCAAATGTGGTGAAAGTGCAATTCGTTTGGTAGAACAAATAGTCATATGGACATTTGTTTTGGACAATCGAATGTTGATAAGCCGGAACATCCATTAAAATTCAGTAATCAAATTTTATTTCCATTTTTCGATTGTTACTTTCATTTTCGAATGTTCATAATTGGATTGAATATCCACATTTGATATTTAGAATATAACATTCAATTTAACAAATACTTTCAAGAGGTTCTATAGTTAATGTGGTAGGAAATTTAGTAAATTGATACATAATAGATACACATTTGATTTTAATTTTTCTATATCGAATATTCCAAAATTTTAATATTACATTTAATGAGTGCATTAGAAATACTATTACAAATACATCAATTCAAATTTTTCTAATTCCAATATTGCCTAATTAATCAAATATTAATCCAATATTCGAATTTGAAAAATTAAAATGGTGTATTACATTTAAAGAAAGCATTAGAAATAATATTTAATTAAAACGAATATTAGAATGTTGCGCAAACATTCGAAATTTGAAACTAACGAAAAATGTGTTAAAATTAATTTCCTTTATTGAACGTTTTAAAACATTCTCTCATCCCTAGACCTAGTCTTTGGGCACCATAAGGGAGGTGCTGAGTGTGCACTAAGTGGGGTCTTGATGTTCCTGGTCATAGATTGGGTGCACATATATAGAAGAGTCGGGGCAGAGCTTCCAATTCAGTATCATTCTGCTAACTGGATTAAGATAATGAGCTATATGTTAGTTGTGAGTATAATTAAAACAAATAAAAACAAAACAAAGAAGTTATAAAATAATTTCCCACCATATATGCTCACATGTCATGTACATTAAATCATGCTCTTACACAGACTGTACTGAGCAAAGGCTCCATATCCTGTGTCTGATTTTATATAATATTCACATGTTCAGTTTTGGGCTGGCTCAATACATTATGCTGCCTGGGTCCAAGACAAAAATGAGGCCCCCAACCCTCTGCACACTGCAGCTAAACCCAACCAGAGTCAGTTGTTTCAGAGAAGAAAGTTCAGCAGATTAAAAATTCCCATGGGAACATGCAGATGGGCATCATATAAGATTAATTTCACTTTAAAAACACTATTATCCAGAATATGCTCTCCCACCTGGTCCAATTATAGAGCTGGCCCTGTTTGTACTTTTATATTTGTTACTGACAATTTATTTCTAACAATGGTTTCTTGTTTTGGGAGTTTTTTTACTAAATTCTTATGACATTCCTGATTTATTGTATATGCTTGAAACGCCCCAAAGATTCCATTAATGCAATAACCTGCGAAACAAATGAAATACTGAGAACAAAGAGGTGTAAATAGACAATATTACACTGTGTGCGTCCCTAAAAACCTTTCAAGATTGTGAATGTTTATGCTCAAAGGAAGATACCATAAGCAATTTACTATCTTTTCACTTTGGGGCCTAATTGTGTATGACACCCTAAGTCATCGGCATAGATTCCAATCCAAGACATTGTGCAGCTCACAGTTTATTTAGTGAATAAAAAATATTACTGAGATGATTAAAAAATGACGATTCATTTTAGACTAATAAAGCTTATCTGACTCCCACAATACTTATATCCTGATAACTCATTGGAAAGTATAGCTAATAACATGCATCACAATCAATAAAACACTAAGGGTAGATTTACTATTCCTGCAGGCGGACATGTTAGCAAGTAGTGAACCTGTCCGCCGGCGATTGCCACTTGCGGTGTTGCATCGCACAGCAAAATTTAGCATTGCCCAAGAGCACTTATAATTAGAGGGAGGTGTATGAAATGTATACAGTATAGTGTTTTGTTTAACATCCCTTTAAAGGAATATATAGTAGTTAATAACTTTAACAACCCTATGTTCCACACAGCCTTGTTTGCACAGTTTTTTGTTTCTAACTGCCCTCAGCAGGAGAGATAGATAAAGGGAAATATACGTTTAAAGATGGCAATGCCCATTACTTTTTAAAAACTCAGTGGTATTTAGAAAACCAACAATTTCCAGAATTAAATTACAGGAAAAGAAGACAAAGCAAATAAGGAAAGCATTTTGTAAAGTTTTTAACTAGACATAGTAGACGTAATAATTTTATATTACATTCTCTTACGGCTAGATTTAGAGTTCTGCGGCCAAAGGGGTGCGTTAGCTACGCATGCTTTTTTTCCCCCGCACCTTTTAAATACAGCTGGTATTTAGAGTTCACAGAAGGGCTGCGTTTTCAGTGCGTTAGGCTCCAAAAAGGGAGCGTAGAGCATAATTTAACGCCACTGCAACTCTTGATACCAGCGGTGCTTACGGACGCGGCCAGCTTCAAAAACGTGCTCGTGCACGATTCCCCCATAGAAAACAATGGGGCAGTTTGAGCTGAAAAAAAACCTAACACCTTCAAAAAAGCAGCGTTCAGCTCCTAACGCAGCCCCATTGTTTCCTATGGGGAAACACTCCCTAAGTCTGCATCTAACACCCTAACATGAACCCCGAGTCTAACCACCCCTAATCTTACACTTATTAACCCCTAATCTGCCACCCCCGCTATCGCTGACACCAGTGGCGTCACTAGGGTTGGTGTCACCCGGTGCGGTAAGTTATGGTGTCACCCCCCCCCCCAGAAAGCAGACACACACAAAAACACAGGCACACACACATACAAACACTCAGACACACTTAAAAACATACTCAGATGCACATACAAACACTCGGAAACACACTCAGACACACACACACAAAAACTCAGACACACACATACAAAATATGTAAACTGCACTGCATTAATTATAAAGCTCATGCCTAGAGCTGCTCCCTGGCTCAGCAGAGCATCAAATGAAAGATAAACAGAGCACTCTAAAAATAAATCACTAAAGAAAAGGTTTTGGCGCAAACTATGAAAATTCTGCTCTCTGACTCTGTTCCAAGCCTGTCAGTGCACAGCCCCGGCCACGTGCCTACCGCTTCTTATGGCCAATCACCTCTGCACTCTGCACACCCCCAGACCCCCGCCCGCCCTCCCCCGCCCGCCCTCCTACCTGTTCAGTGTGCACTTAGTGTACCGTAACCGTAATGGTCTGGTGGGCATCATACGTGGCTCCTTCACTTTAAAGACAGTGTCAAACAGTCATGCGGTCAGGTGCCAGGCATCCCCTCATGATTTGCCAGTTCCCGTTTAGAGAGACAGCACAGCAGTGAGTGACTCCACTGCTCCACATGTCACTGAGCAGTGAGCACAGATAGGCAGGCAGGTTTAGGCTAGCAGCGCAACTTTGCAAGCCCCACGGCATGCCCACAACATTCATAGCGAAATTGGGCAGGGGAGAAGCAAAGTACAAACAAGCAAAAGCAGCCGGGAAAACTATTTGTTGAAATTGCAGCACTGGCTCAAGGGGCAAAAAAATTGTGTGTCTACAACTTCCCCAGTCCCACCAATGTTCACAAATGCCAGCCCCTCTAATAAAAAAAAAATCTATGCATCATTTTTTTTTTTGGTGTCACCCCCTGGAGGGTGTCACCCGGGTGCGGCCCGCCCCCCCCCCGCCCCCCCTAGTGACACCACTGGCTGACACCTGCATATTATTATTAACCCCTAATCTGCCGCTCCGTATACCGCCGCAACATACATTATAGTTATGTACCCCTAATCTGCTGCCCCTAACACCGCCGACCCCTATATTATATTTATTAACCCCTAATCTGCCCCCCACAACGTCGCCGCCAGCTACCTACAATAATTAATCCCTAATCTGCCGATTGGAGCTCACCGCTACTTTAATAAATGTATTAACCCCTAAAGCTAAGTCTAACCCTAACACTAACACCCCCCTAAGTTAAATATAATTTTTATCTAACGAAATAAATTAACTCTTATTAAATAAATTATTCCTATTTAAAGCTAAATACTTACCTGTAAAATAAACCCTAATATAGCTACAATATAAATTATAATTATATTGTAGCTATTTTAGGATTAATATTTATTTTACAGGCAACTTTGTATTTATTTTAACCAGGTACAATAGCTATTAAATAGTTAATAACTATTTAATAGCTACCTAGTTAAAATAATTACAAAATTACCAGTAAAATAAATCCTAACCTAAGTTACAATTAAACCTAACACTACACTATCAATAAATAAATTAAATAAACTACCTACAATTACCTACAATTAAACCTAACACTACACTATCAATAAATTAATTAAATAAAATACCTACAAATAACTACAATTAAATAAACTAACTAAAGTACAAAAAATAAAAAAAGCTAAGTTACAAAAAATATTTACAAACATTAGAAAAATATTACAACAATTTTAAACTAATTACACCTACTCTAAGCCCCCTAATAAAATAACAAAGACCCCCAAAATAAAAAAATGCCCTACCCTATTCTAAATTAAAAAAGTTCAAAGCTCTTTTACCTTACCAGCCCTGAAAAGGGCCATTTGCGGGGCATGCCCCAAAGAATTCAGCTCTTTTGCCTGTAAACAAAAACATACAATACCCCCCCCAACATTACAACCCACCACCCACATACCCCTAATCTAACCCAAACCCCCCTTAAATAAACCTAACACTAAGCCCCTGAAGATCTTCCTACCTTATCTTCACCATGCCAGGTTCACCGATCCGTCCTCGGAAGTCTTGATCCAAGCCTCGGAAGTGTTGATCCAAGCCCAAGCGGGGGCTGAAGAGTGACGTCCATCCTCGGGCTGAAGTCTGTATCCAAGCGGGCAGAAGAGGACATCCGGACCAGCAAACATCTTCTTCCAAGCCGCATCTTCTATGTTCTTCAATCCGATGACGACCGGTTGATCTTCAAGACCTCCAGCGCGGATCCATCCATCTTCACCGACGACTTCCCGACAAATGACGGTTCCTTTAAGGGACGTCATCCAAGATGGCGTCCCTCGAATTCCGATTGGCTGATAGGATTCTATCAGCCAGTCGGAATTAAGGTAGGAATATTCTGATTGGCTGATGGAATCAGCCAATCAGATTCAAGTTCAATTCGATTGGCTGATCCAATTGATAGAAGACTTCATCCCGCTTGGATCAAGACTTCGGACCCTCTTCTGGACCGATCGCTGAACCCGGTGAGGTGAAGACAAGGTAGGGAGATCTTCAGGGGCTTAGTGTTAGGTTTATTTAAGGGGGGTTTGGGTTAGATTAGGGGTATGTGGGTGGTGGGTTGTAATGTTGGGGGGGTATTGTATGGGTTTTTTTTACAGGCAAAAGAGCTGAATTCTTTGGGGCATGCCCCGCAAAGGGCCCTTTTCAGGGCTGGTAAGGTAAAAGAGCTTTGAACTTTTTTAATTTAGAATAGGGTAGGGCATTTTTTTATTTTGGGGGGCTTTGTTATTTTATTAGGGGGCTTAGAGTAGGTGTAATTAGTTTAAAAATGTTGTAATATTTTTCTAATGTTTGTAAATATTTTTTTATTTTTCGTAACTTAGTTATTTTTTATTTTTTGTACTTTAGTTAGTTTATTTAATTGTATTTATTTGTAGGTATTGTATTTAATTAATTTATTGATAGTGTAGTGTTAGGTTTAATTGTAGATAATTGTAGGTATTTTATTTAATTTATTTATTGCTAGTGTAGTAACCTAAATTGTAACTTAGGTTAGGATTTATTTTACAGGTAATTTTGTAATTATTTTAACTAGGTAACTATTAAATAGTTATGAACTATTTAATAGCTATTGTACCTGGTTAAAATAATTACAAAGTTGCCTGTAAAATAAATATTAATCCTAAAATAGCTACAATATAATTATAATTTATATTGTAGCTATATTAGGGTTTATTTTACAGGTAAGTATTTAGTTTTAAATAGGATTAATTTATTTAATAATAGTTCATTTATTTCATTAGATAAAAATTATATTTAACTTAGGGGGGTGTTAGTGTTAGGGTTAGATTTAGCTTTAGGGGTTAAAAAATATATTAGAATAGCGGTGAGCTCTCAGCAGATTAGGGGTTAATGCTTGAAGTTAGGTGTCGGCGATGTTAGGGAGGGCAGATTAGGGGTTAATACTATTTATTATAGGGTTATTGAGGCGGGAGTGAGGCGGATTAGGGGTTAATAAATTTATTATAGTAGCGGTGCGGTTCGGTCGGCAGATTAGGGGTTAATAAGTGTAGGTAAGGTAGCGGCGACGTGGGGGGGGCAGATTAGGGGTTAATAAATATTATGTAGGTGTCGACGGTATTAGGGGCAGCAAGCTCTTAACTCCTGTTTTTTTTCTGCGGCTGGAGTTTTGTCGTTAGATTTCTAACGCTCACTTCAGCCACGACTCTAAATACCGGCGTTAGGAAGATCCCATTGAAAAGATAGGATACGCAAATGGCGTAGGGGGATCTGCGGTATGGAAAAGTTGCAGCTGTAAAGTGAGCGTTAGACCCTTTCCTGACTGACTCCAAATACCAGAGGGCGGTAAAAACCAGCGTTAGGAGCCTCTAACGCTGGTTTTGACGGCTACCGCCCAACTCTAAATCTAGCCGATAGTGTTTAGTATCCATTTAAGCAGCCATCATCAATGATAAATCCATTAGCCGCAGAGAGCCACAAAGAAAACCCCCTGCAAAAAGCCTTTTTCATACAGACAGACAAGTTCCTCTACCCGAATGTAAAAGAACCAGATGTTCAAGATTTGTTGCTTGCGTAATTTGAGCAGCATAACTAACACAAACTGCCACTTTTTTAATGAATTGCACTACCACAGAAAAGGAAGTCAAAAATCATACAAGCAGAACACACATTTCAACATAGCTGTATCCAAACTTTAGAATGGGAGCCTAGAAACAAGATATAAAAAGGACATAAGGAATCAGATTTTTTTTTTTATTTCACTATTGCTCGCACAGAACTATGCTCTGGAGCTGCCTCACAATAATTATACTTTGCTGAGCACGGACAGTGAATTGTGGCTACACTCATATAGACTTCGATCACATACTTGGGAACGTGCGCAAAAACCAGCGCGATCACAAACCCGGCGCAGCAGACAAGTTACGTGCAAAGATTTTTCACGATGTGTGCATTTTTTACTCTCATAGACTAACATAGAACTGGCGTCGGCAGTAGGTATCAAAAAGGCAGCCAATGGACTTACGCGTGCAGAATGGATATATTTTACTCCGTTTTCAGTTTGCCACACAAAGGCAGGTGCAGCAACCCTTGTGGACGGTAAAAAAGCAGCGTAAGTCCCTGGAAGGCTTAACAAACAACGCATGTGCACTCACATACATTTGATCCGCCCATATCAAACAGTTAAACCTTTCCTGGCCACTTAAAGGGACACTGAACCCAATTTTTTTTCTTTTGTAATTCAGAAAGAGCATGCAATTTTAAGCAACTTTCTAATTTACTCCTATTATCAATTTTTCTTCGTTCTCTTGCTATCATTATTTGAAAAAGAAGGCATCTAAGCTTTTTTTTGGTTTCAGTACTCTGGACAGCACTTTTTTATTGGTGGATGAATTTATCCACCAATCAGCAAGGACAACCCAGGTTGTTCACCAAAAATGGGCCGGCATCTAAACTTACATTCTTGCATTTCAAATAAAGATACCAAGAGAATGAAGAAAATTTGATAATAGGAGTAAATTAGAAAGTTTCTTAACATTTCATGCTCAATCTGAATCATGAAAGAAAAATTTTGGGTACAGTGTCCCTTTAATAAATTAAGCCAGTATGCGCCCTCTGCAAGTGTGTCAAACCAATCACAAACAGCACAACCTCTCACCTGCAGCCTTAAAAAACCTGACAGGAAATGCACACCCTGATTACCCACCATGTTTCCCTTGCAGTCGGTTTGCGTGTCAGTTGATTAATTTCTTTCGGTTTTGATTTTTACGTGTGCATTCAACATAAAAAAAATCTACTCTTATTTTTAACTTAAGCGTGCAATATACTGGCGTAAGTTACTGGCGACACCAGAAATGTGTAGTTGGACATATATCTGAACCTCGACAGTTTGGCCTACTTACGTCAGTATATCATATGGCGGCATGTTATGTGATTCACCCGATGTACGAGGTGAACTTACGGGCGAAGTGGGTTTCAGCAGTTGCGCTGAAAATTACGCAAACATATGTGATCGCACCCATGATTGTTCAAAGGCCATATTCAGCATTGTCAGCCCAGAATGAAATATGAAATAAAAAGATGCTCTAAAACATTAGAACAAATTGTTGTTCATTGCTCTTTTTATGTTCCTTTAATTCTGAATTGATTCTAGATTTTTTTATACTTTATTCAGAATCCTCAAAATTGTTTGTTTATTACCACAGTACATGGCAACGCAGTTAGAAGCCTCTGGTATTGGAAACAAAAACAACTCAAAATATAACCAGACGCAGAGATTTGTATCAGATGAATAAAATATCATTCCCTGTGTGTATAGTTACTTTAAACTTTGCACACAAAATAATGCTCATAAAAAGAATAAGTTACCAATAGGTCACAGTGCTTCAATACATCTATATAATAGTAGCATCAAAACTAAATATTTTTATAAGTGGTAACTTTTTCTCAAGATATACAGCTTTTTACTTCCCTGAGACTATGAATTCCTAATATGAAATCTGTAGTGGCCACAGAAGATCTACTTCTGTATTGCACAGATAGGGCCCTGACCTACAAAATCTAGTGTCATACAGTATGACAGTGTCATAAATGTATGTCTAATTTAGTGAATAGTGAATATTTATTAAGACTGATCTCATTCAGAATAATGGCTGCATGCAAGATGTACCAATTTTTACAGATAATTGTCCCCTTTGGTAACCAGAGGGGCAGCAATTTATTGCTTTGTAGCCCCCTAGCAGAAAGGGCTTTTGTCTGGTACACAATGTACAGATGTTTCTGGCATTTTTCATTGGCTATAAAATAAAAAACTCCAGGGCATTATACATTTGCATACACACTGACAACCAGTTCAGGGCATATATGGGAACAAAAAACGTGGAGTCAGAGATGCCTTTGGAGCTTTCCACATAAACAAAGTGTGACTTTGGTCACAGACAGACTTTTGGGCCCTTTTAATGTGTCCATTTAAAGTCTCATATCAAAATTATACTGTTAGGATGTTACAAGTTAGAATGATTGAAGTTAGGGTGAAGGCTATGTGGAATATCAGGTTGTTAAAGTATCTAATTAACTAACAGAATCCACATAGTTTTTCTTGCATACTCTCCTGTTTTATATCTGTCCATACTTGTTCTTACCAGAAAAGACTGATAAGAGGAAAACATGGGTTCCAACATGACAGCCCCCATTACTTTATAGAAACTCAGTTGAATTGATAAATCCTAGAATTTTCAATGATAAATTACAGGAAAAGGTTACAAAATAAATAATGATTTTTTCCCCCCCAAACGTATAATGAAACATTTAATGTTACAGTCTCAAACTGTTTAATGTCCCTTTAAGGATTTAAATGCTATCTTCTCATTTAAATTTCTAATATTTAAAGCAGCATTTTAACATAAAATTAAGAATAATTTAGTTTATCAATTTAACTTGCAACATCTGTATAGAATTAGGTATTTGGGAAGGTGAATTGATGAAACTGTAGCAAGGTTTAAAAGATTGCTTATACTGGTTTCATGTACAAAATAAAAATAACACTACAAATCACCTTTTTTTGTCTGTCACATAATTTAAGGAATCTTCACATTGTGCATGCTAAAAGTACACAAATGATTTATGTTATCTCGAAAATAAAATATTGTCATGTTTAAAGTGAAAGTCATGTATGTTTAAAACACGGCCCCAAGCTGGATTTCCTGCACGGCTATTGGCTAAGAGGTGGAAACCTCACCTCTCAGCCATATAGCGTTCTGCTAACAAATAGGATTTACCATCACTTTACATGCAAAGAGTTCAAAAGTCTGCAAATAGTTTCATGTAAAGCAGAACAAGACTTACCCACTTCAACAATACTGTACTGATTGCTGTATTTACTTGGCACATTTTTATTTACTGGAGTGAATGGTGCATCCATCTCTTTTAATATCAAAGTGAGCAGTACAGAGACTCAAGTTACATGAGGATGATGGGAGTCAATGATTTGCAAGCAGCACCATTCACCTAGTGCCAAACACCGCTGGGCTGACCCTGCCCTGTCTACACCAAGGCAAATATCTGTGACAGACCGATCCATTCCTTGCCAGCTTCCTGGCAGCGCTTCATTCCTGCACACTACAGGTTTTGCCACTAAGTTTACACATGCTGTGCACACCTGGAGTTTTAAATAAGACCCATGTACAGAGAGAATGTCATGAAACACCACAGTACACAAAATATAAATACAAAACAAGCAGAGCATGCAAAATGCTAAATTAGAAATAAGGAATGAATTTTCTATTTGAAGTACATATACAGGAGATGGAAATCATATGGGCAGCATCTGGGGGGTTTGCAATATAGAAAATACTGTGGAAAACTCTATGGGCTAGATTACAATTGGTGCGGTATTTATATATATTTTTTTTGCATTAGCGAAAAATCTGCTTGGATTTTCATTTTTGCGCCTGTGGGGCTGGGTACGTATTACATGTTACAAATAAAACTTAGGCCTAGATTTGGAGTTTGGCGGTAGCCGTGAAAACCAGCGTTAGAGGCTCCTAACGCAGGTTTTAGGCTACCGCCGGTATTTGGAGTCATTCAAAAAAGGGTCTAACGCTCACTTTTCAGCCGCGACTTTTCCATACCGCAGATCCCCTTACGTCAATTGCGTATCCTATCTTTTCAATGGGATCTTTCTAACTCCGGTATTTAGAGTCGTGGCTGAAGTGAGCATTAGAATTCTAACGACAAAACTCCAGCCGCAGAAAAAAGTCAGTAGTTAAGAGCTTTCTGGGCTAACGCCGGTTCATAAAGCTCTTAACTACTGTACTCTAAAGTACCCTAACACCCATAAACTACCTATGTACCCCTAAACCGAGGCCCCCCCCACATCGCCGATAGAATCCTATCAGCCAATCGGAATTCGAGGGACGCCATCTTGGATGACGTCATTTAAAGGAACCGTCATTCGGCGAGTAGACGTCGGGAGAAGAGGATGTTCCGCGTCGGATGGAAGATGATGGCTCCCGAAGAAAGAAGATTGAAGATGCCATTGATAGAAGACTTCATCCGGATCATGGACCTCTTCAGCTCCCGCTTGGATGAAGACTTCAGCCGGATCATGGACCTCTTCAGCTCCCACTTGGATGAAGACTTCAGCTGGATCATGGACCTCTTCAGCCCCCCGCTTGGGCTTGGATCAGGACATCGGAGGAGCTCTTCTGGATCGATCGGTGAACCTGGTATGTTGAAGATAAGGTAGGAAGATCTTCAGGGGCTTAGTGTTAGGTTTATTTAAGGGGGGTTTGGGTTAGATTAGGGGTATGTGGGTGGTGGGTTGTAATGTTGGGGGGGTATTGTATGTTTTCTTTTACAGGCAAAAGAGCTGAACTTCTTGGGGCATACCCCGCAAAGGGCCCTGTTCAGGGCTGGTAAGGTAAAAGAGCTTTGAAATTTAGTAATTTAGAATAGGGTAGGGCATTTTTTTATTTTGGGGGGCTTTGTTATTTTATTAGGGGGCTTAGAGTAGGTGTAATTAGTTTAAAATTGTTGTAATATTTTTCTAATGTTTGTAAATATTTTTTTATTTTTTGTAACTTAGTTATTTTTTATTTTTTGTACTTTAGTTAGTTTATTTCATTGTATTTATTTGTAGGAATTGTATTTCATTTATTTATTGATAGTGTAGTGTTAGGTTTAATTGTAGATAATTATAGGTATTTTATTTAATTTATTTATTGATAGTGTAGTGTTAGGTTTAATTGTAACTTAGGTTAGGATTTATTTTACAGGTAAATTTGTAATTATTTTAACTATTTTAGCTATTAAATAGTTCTTAACTATTTAATAGCTATTGCACCTGGTTAAAATAAATACAAAGTTACCTGTAAAATAAATATAAATCCTAAAATATCTATAATATAATTATAATTTATATTGTAGCTATGTTAGGTTTTTTTTTACAGGTAAGTATTTAGCTTTAAATAGGAATAATTTATTTAAGAAGAGTTAATTAATTTTGTTAGATTTAAATTATATTTAATTTAGGGGTGTGTTAGTGTTAGGGTTAGACTTAGCTTTAGGGGTTAATACATTTATTAGAATAGCGGTGAGCTCCAGTCGGCAGATTAGGGGTTAATAATTGAAGTTAGGTGTCGCCGATGTTAGGGAGGGCAGATTAGGGGTTAATACTATTTATTATAGGGTTAGTGAGGCGGATTAGGGGTTAATAACTTTATAATAATAGCGGTGCGGTCCGCTCTGCATATTAGGGGTTAATAAGTGTAGGCAGGTGGAGGCGACGTTGTGGGGGGCAGATTAGGGGTTAATAAATATAATATAGGGGTCGGCGGTGTTAGGGGCAGCAGATTAGGGGTACATAGGGATAATGTAAGTAGCGGCGGTTTACGGAGCGGCAGATTAGGGGTTAAAAATAATATACAGGGGTCAGCGATAGCGGGGGCGGCAGAATAGGGGTTAATAAGTGTAAGGTTAGGGGTGTTTAGACTCGGGGTACATGTTAGAGTGTTAGGTGCAGACGTAGGAAGTGTTTCCCCATAGCAAACAATGGGGCTGCGTTAGGAGCTGAACGCGGCTTTTTTGCAGGTGTTAGGTTTTTTTTCAGATCAAACAGCCCCATTGTTTCCTATGGGGGAATCGTGCACGAGCACGTTTTTGAAGCTGGCCGCTTCCGTAAGCAACTCTGGTATCGAGAGTTGCAGTGGCGTTAAATATGCTGTACGCTCCTTTTTTGGAGCCTAACGCAGCCATTCTGTGGACTCTCAATACCAGAGTTATTTTAAAGGTGCGGCCAGAAAAAAGCCAGCGTTAGCTACGCGGGTCGTTACCGACAAAACTCTAAATCTAGCCGTTAGTTTGCAGTAGCGTTAACCCGAATAGCACAAAAAAGCAAACGTAATTTTCTGCATGCGTGTGCAGGTATTCCCTCATATCAATAGAGAGAAAAAAGTGGAAAAAAACTAACACCCGAGATCACGCAAACGCCATCGCCTTTTCACATTCCCCAAAGAAGTCAATAAAGAAAAAAATTGTTAAATAAAAACACCCATCACGCATACAACATAGCATATTCACATTAGTAAATGTGAAATATTTACAGTAAATACATAGTTAAAATCTGAATATGGCATAAATATGTTTTATCATGCTCTTATCTGCTTAATGGCAAAGGGCTATAATGCACTTATATATATATGTATTATGTGTGTACATATAAATATTTATGTGTTTATGTGTGTATATATGACTGTAAATACATATATACATATATAAATACATTAATATATATGTACACACATATATAAACATTTATATATTTATATATATACATATATATATATATATATATATATATATATATATATATATATATATATATATATATATATATAGGGAGTGCAGAATTATTAGGCAAGTTGTATTTTTGAGGATTAATTTTATTATTGAACAACAACCATGTTCTCAATGAACCCAAAAAACTCATTAATATCAAAGCTGAATATTTTTGGAAGCAGTTTTTAGTTTGTTTTTAGTTTTAGCTATTTTAGGGGGATATCTGTGTGTGCAGGTGACTATTACTGTGCATAATTATTAGGTAACTTAACAAAAAACAAATATATACCCATTTCAATTATTTATTTTTACCAGTGAAACCAATATAACATCTCAACATTCACAAATATACATTTCTGACATTCAAAAACAAAACAAAAACAAATCAGTGACCAATATAGCCACCTTTCTTTGCAAGGACACTCAAAAGCCTGCCATCCATGGATTCTGTCAGTGTTTTGATCTGTTCACCATCAACATTGCGTGCAGCAGCAACCACAGCCTCCCAGACACTGTTCAGAGAGGTGTACTGTTTTCCCTCCTTGTAAATCTCACATTTGATGATGGACCACAGGTTCTCAATGGGGTTCAGATCAGGTGAACAAGGAGGCCATGTCATTAGATTTTCTTCTTTTATACCCTTTCTTGCCAGCCACGCTGTGGAGTACTTGGACGCATGTGATGGAGCATTGTCCTGCATGAAAATCATGTTTTTCTTGAAGGATGCAGACTTCTTCCTGTACCACTGCTTGAAGAAGGTGTCTTCCAGAAACTGGCAGTAGGTCTGGGAGTTGAGCTTGACTCCATCCTCAACCCGAAAAGGCCCCATAAGCTCATCTTTGATGATACCAGCCCAAACCAGTACTCCACCTCCACCTTGCTGGCGTCTGAGTCGGACTGGAGCTCTCTGCCCTTTACCAATCCAGCCACGGGCCCATCCATCTGGCCCTTCAAGACTCACTCTCATTTCATCAGTCCATAAAACCTTAGAAAAATTAGTCTTGAGATATTTCTTGGCCCAGTCTTGACGTTTCAGCTTGTGTGTCTTGTTTAGTGGTGGTCGTCTTTCAGCCTTTCTTACTTTGGCCATGTCTCTGAGTATTGCACACCTTGTGCTTTTGGGCACTCCAGTGATGTTGCAGTTCTGAAATATAGCCAAACTGGTGGCAAGTGGCATCTTGGCAGCTGCACGCTTGACTTTTCTCAGTTCATGGGCAGTTATTTTGCTCCTTGGTTTTTCCACACGCTTCTTGCGACCCTGTTGACTATTTTGAATGAAACGCTTGATTGTTCGATGATCACGCTTCAGAAGCTTTGCAATTTTAAGAGTGCTGCATCCCTCTGCACGATATCTCACTATTTTTGACTTTTCTGAGCCTGTCAAGTCCTTCTTTTGACCCATTTTGCCAAAGGAAAGGAAGTTGCCTAATAATTATGCACACCTGATATAGGGTGTTGATGTCATTAGACCACACCCCTTCTCATTACAGAGATGCACATCACCTAATATGCTTAATTGGTAGTAGGCTTTCGAGCCTATACAGCTTGGAGTAAGACAACATGCATAAAGAGGATGATGTGGTCAAAATACTAATTTGCCTAATAATTCTGCACTCCCTGTATATATATATATACAAATACATCTTTAGCAATGTGTATGTATGTGTCTCAATGTTAAAGCCATTTTACTGGCTTTTTTTTCTAACACCTGAGATCTCATATATTTGAGCCCTTATAACATTTTTATGCAATATTTTTTTAAAAGTCATTTTTATTAGACAGTGTTAATATAAGTGTACCTGTACTTTGTAATGTATTTTTGAAGTGTTTTGTGCAACTTTTTAGTTTCAGAAAACAGTTAACCAAAGCTCTGAGATCGAGGAAAGGATTGAAGCGTAAAGGGTGCAATCACAATGTTGCTTCAGTTGTTATATCAGCAAAATGAAAATGGCTCGCAAAAACACAATTACGCTAGTGCAAAACCGCTTGCGCCTCACTTGTTATCTAGCCCTATGTGTGCTTTTGTCCTCTTGTGTGAAGTACAATGTGCCTCAGATTTCCAAAGTGAAATTCAATTAGCTGTATTGCATATTTGTCTATGTTGACTAATCTGCTGCAGGACATGTAAACGGTGATGCAGATTCCCCCCCTGATGTGCTGTTTAGTGCGATGTGCTGCAAACCATCGTTACTTTGTTCAGTGGTAATGTGTTACATCTTTACACTAATCAGTGTTATTTGGTTCATGCTAATTGTACGTCTGTATAATATACCACAGGCCTGCAGTAATCTGCACAATTTTCTTCATGCATTCTGTGGTCAGTGTGACGTGCTGCAGGCCATTCTGGCTGTGATGGGACTCAGGATACAAATTCTATCCTTGGTTTCCTGTCTGCTGGTAAATATTTGCAAGAGGATTTAATATCTGATACTCTCACAGAGCAACAAGTTCTCTGTCATGTTTCATGCGGTACATGTAACTTTCAGACTAGAATTAGGTCCTCGTCAGACACTGTAGATAGAAACTGCTTGTTCTAGAAGCTCTAACATAACAGTAGGTAAAAGCATGATTTTACAGGGTTGTTTTATAAGTAAATTGTAGGCCTTGTTGTTTTACTCAATTCACATATTTGCTGCTCTGTCCCAAAAGCACATTGACAGCAACAATCATAAACTCAGAAAACAAAATAAAGTGGCTACATATAGGAACAACGTCAACGCATTCTTTACTTCCTTAATGACATAAAACGATGGGGAATCTTCTCATTGACTGGAAACGCCTGGGAGCAGAAACTTCATGCTGTTTATTGCTTTGAACTCCTGTCTGAGAATTTGACTAACAAAGGCAGCAGAAAAAGTATAAAGGACACAGTACTTTACAAGTATTATCATATGTTAGGAGACAAAAAAAGGCAAGAGACATGTCTAATGATAACTAACTCTAGTGTTTGTATACTAATAGCAGTAGGCATTTTTTGGGGGATATTTAGATATAGGATAGCAACACTGCAACACAGCAGATAAAGCTAGCAGGAAAACTGAGAAATAAATGAACATATTTTGCAAAATGGTGTTTGAAAAAGTGATTTCTAGATTGTAAGTTCCCACAGGAATAGGGCCCTCAATCCCTCCTGTATGTGTTTGTAAATTTTGTCCTGTCTCTTACAAGTCTTGTATTGTTTTATTTAAATGAATTGTATCCATGGACAGCGCTGCGGAATATGTTGGTGCTTCATAAATAAAGTATAATAATAATTAGTTTAAAAGGTTTTACTGCTTTAGTGATAACTTTGGTTGTGAATTTGACCCGATATCAAGATACTTGTGGGCCATGTAAATACACATTTGGTAACTGAGCATATTACAAGTGATGTAAGTCATAAAACAATTGGTCTCAAAAGAAACCATAAAATGTTTTAGGCAGCAGGTTTGGATCAAATGTTTTTGTTACGCATATTTATGTGATGTAACTCTTTTTAATCTTTAGCTCTTACAGACTAATTTGATTCCAATTGGTTAGGGTTTGTCATGCATAAATGTCCTATTTATGTTCTTCCAATCCATTAGCAAAGCTTTCCATGATATGAATATGATATAATAGGAAAGTCAGGTGGTTTCTTACACTTGGATTTGATAAACATATGCAAAAAAAAGAAAAGCAGGCTTGTGACAGACTATTTGTGTGGTGATTCTCAAGGCTTTCTGCATTACTAAACATGACTACTAATTAAAAGGGCCACAATAGTTAAAACCTGACATGCTCTAATCTGTTAGTGCATGCAATTTTAAGACTATTGACCCTACACTACTGTGCAAACCCTCCACAGAGCACTGCTGGTCCTGAGCGGATCACATCTGAGTCGTGCAGCACTAGCACTGCTGATTGGTTCTGCTCGAGACCAGCTTTGAGTTTAAGGTAAATTCCAGAAAATCAAAGTAGTGGACTTTAACGGATAACATTTTTTTTTTTATTGATTGCAATTGCCTACAGTTTGAAAACACATGTAAAACACTTTGTGCAAATCATCTAATGCATGGGAATAGACCCCATGACGACATATTGATTTTGAAAACATTACAGAGGCAGTAAAGTAAATTTTTTATCTATGCATCAGGAATTAACCATTGCAATGTAAAAAATCTCTATACATTTTTCTTTTTAATTTGTTTGCATAATTTGCATTATTTTGCATTCCAGGGACTGTTGTTTTTCGTTTCCCCTTTGCTGTGACCAATTGAAGACAGGTATAAATTAACCAATCCATTTGCAGCATGTAGGAGGGTCAGAGTTAACTTCAAGGAATGCACTTCAGCCTCTCTGTGACATTTTTAGATTTATTTTGAAATAATTTTTATTAGAGCTTTCAGGTTAAATACAACAATTATCAAACCAAAGGTAATTATTTATACAATAGACAAATAATAAGAAAAACAGTTAGTCAATATGTAGCAGCTCAACGCCCATAATTAGCTGTTTCGGGTATCGATACAATCATGTGATTATGGAAACTATAATGAGTATAATATATCATATGATAAATGACACAACGGTATAATATAACCAATGATCTAAAGTATCTTATGAGCTTTATAAACAAGAATCACTAATATGAAGTTGTCCATAAAAAAAATGAAGAGATAGACTAGCGGAATAAAGTGAAGTGAAGAAAAGATGCCTGTTATAAGACGTCCTCCTGTCGGCTGCCCGGACACTCCAATGAAGGAGTTGAGAGTGATAACAACCCTCAGTTACCCCTACCCAATCTGTCCCCAAATAGTATTACAGAAGTTTATTGTTTTTGTGCATCATATATGATCCAATAAAACCAAATCTTTTAAAAGGTTTCTTAAATGTCTTGCAAATAAGTTGTCTGTTTATACATATAGAAATATTTCATTTTATTAATTATTTAATCCCATGTGGGAGCCCCCTCCTTCCAGTGGCGCGCAAGACATTTTTAGATTTAAACTACCGGAAAAGCAAGCAAAATGATTAGTGAAAATACATTACAAAGTACTTTTCACTATTCATAATTAAACATATAATGGAGTTACGTTCCAACTTTAATATCCCTTTAATAATGTAATCAGAACATCTAAAAAGCAGCCACATTACCCAGAGGGGTATGGAGTGTTGCTCCATCAGTAATTTATTTCTGAGAAATAAAGTTTGAGCTATTGAGAATGAAAGAAAGTGCGGCTTACAGGAAAGTTAGGAAAATACATTAACCATGAGAGAGAGAGAGAGTAGAATTTGGATAACTCTTCCAGGCACAATGATGACTCCATAACTGACCTTTAACCCAAGCTAGTCAGTTTACCTCCAGATTTGTACACTCTGTCTAAACAAAGAGAAAGGTTGAGTTTTTTAATAAATCACTCTCCTTAGGCTTCTTCCTACCCCCCATCCATCACTTTAATACTGATGGGGGTGGGTAGCAGGAGAGAGTGATGTTGAGGTCTGTATTCTGCGACCTGGTAGAGGGGAGCTATTCATCATATCTACAAGAGGCATACACTTTCACAGACCCTTGCACCCCTGCTTGAGAATTTTAGTCTGGAATTGAGAAGAAAGCCCCATATCACTTACAATACTATTACATTTTTACATCATTTGAATTTTTACTGCTAAATTGTTTTATAATTACAAATAAACATAAAAATTAGGACAATTTGTTAAGTAAATGAGTGAAGAAAACATGCAGGGGTTTGACAAGTTTCATGCAGTTAACCTTTGACCCTTTTAATACTAGGATTTCCACCCCAAAGCTATCCCTGATAGAAGAGAACCTGCTGGCCAACATATTTCTATTTCAGAAAAAAAAAAACTTGTGTTAGTAACAATTAGTTGCTGCAGAGTGATTGTGGCTGTACGGGGTTACAGCTCCCGTCTCTTGTGAATGGGTAGCCTAGGGGTAGAGATGCTGAGTTACTGAATACATCTGTCTGCTAGATTCCTGGTGAGACGCAAGCATGTCCAGTTCTGCCGCTATTCTGTAACATAAGATCAAGTGCTGATGTGTGTGCATGTGGCACACTATTCACATTCATGAGTCTCAAGGGCTGCTGGGAATTGTTTGTCCAGCTTGGAGAATAGGAATTGGAACACTGCAGTGTACTGACTTCAAGACAATGCTATAGTTTTGAATATGAAAATATATAGGAATAGGAGGACTACAGTCCTAATAGCATTCATGATATCAGCGCCACTGGGATCACTTATAGGAAAGGTGTAATTCAGTCACAAATTACATTAAAGTGACATACATCTGCATTAAGAAAATGCTCTAATACATCAGAGCACTTTCTAATTACACACTGCTGATTCTGAGTTGAGCACTATTAGTGATCGGTGGCTATGCACATATGCCACCCCCGATTGGGTCTGAAGTTAACATTAACTATTTCATTTTTAACCATTTAAAGAGTTAATCACATAGTTCTGTGCATTTCTATGACCCATTAACTTCTTGGAAGAGCTCAGAGACAATAGCCATGTGACACTATCAGGAAAAATAGGGGCAGTACATTTATTAACAAATCATCAAATAGTACTACATACAGCTATCAATTTTACAAATAGGCTAGGGAGACACATTGCCCCTCATTTATCAGTAGAGCGATGGACAAGGTTCCCAGCATAGTAACCTGTCCATCTCTGTTCGCCTTTTGCCAGCATTTATCATTGCACAAGGAAATCCTTGTCCAGCACTGCCCCTCCTCTTACACAACCAATCAAGCAAGAGCAGGGCCTGTTAATCACCCTAAAACAAACAAGTTCAGGGTGATTTAACTTGCACACCTCAAATATAGCAGATAGATTAAAAAGAAGTGACTGTATGACTAATGCTCCTTAACTTATGGTAAGCAGGTTCATAGCTATTTGTGAACACTCCAGCAGGTAAAATGGATCATTGGGGACACATTAAAGAGAAAAAAAAATCACAGTACACTGTCTCTTTAATAAAATGAACACTTTATATTAGCAAAATGGCTGTAGCTAGCTGTGTCAGCTGATTGGTTCCTCCAACTAAGGCAAGAACTGTGTGGAGTTTGGTTCCTGAAAAACAGTTTCAGCAAACAAGATTTTAATTGGTTTTATAAATATTTAGACTTGGCTGAAATGTTATTGCATAGCAACATAACAGAAATGTCTTGTAATTACAAGCTGCTTACTGTCCATTAAAATTATAGTGAAAATAATTAGGTAGCAATTAAATTTAATTGGGGGGGGAGCACATTAAAGCTATCATACTGCATGCCCTATATACTTCACTGAGCACAATTATTCATCTAGCCTTTATTATATTTATTGATTTTATTATGTATACCCCAATAAAACATTTATTATCCCAATACTCACAGAGGGATATTAATCAAAGCCTCAACTATGCTGCATTCAACGGCACCAATACGCTCGCCTAACATCGCGGCCGCAGACCTGAATACAATTTCCATATTTATAAAAAAAGCTGGGAAAAAGCCGCGCACCTAGTACGGGGCGATGAGCATCGGAGTGTTGTTAACTAGCAGTCATCGATCTTGCTGCTATTTGGCTTTTTACCAACTTTATTTATACCCTGTCACTAAACGCCGCCACTATACTAAATTGTTCAACCCCTATCCCGCCGCTCCAGGACCCCGCCGCAACCTAAATAAAGTTGTTAATCCCTATTCCGCCGCTCCCGGACCCCGCCGCCACTAAATTAAAAAAAAAAAATAAACGCTAAGTTACAAAAAAAACCCCACTAAATTACGAAGAAAAAAAACCACAGTATCAAAAATAAAATCGAATTACACCTAATCTAATAGCCCTATCAAAATAATAAAGCCCTACAAAATAAAAAAAAACCTAGCCTACAATAAACTACCAATGGCCCTTAAAAGGGCCTTTTGCGGGGCATTGCCCCAAAGAAATCAGCTCTTTTACCTGTAAAAAAAAACCACACCCCCAATAGTAAAACCCACCACCCACCCAACCAACCCCCCCAAATAAAAAGCCTATCTAAAAAAAACTAAGCTCCCCATTGCCCTAAAAAGGGCATTTGGCTCTTTTGCCTACCCAGACCCTACTCTAAAAATAAAACCCACCCAAAAAACCCTTAAATAAACCTAACACTAACCCCCAACGATCCACTTACAGTTTTTTAAGTTCCGCTTGAAGGATCCATCCAGCCGGCAAGAAGTCTTCATCCATGCGGCAAGAAGTCTTCATCCGGGCGGCCTCATCCATTTTCATCCATCCAGCGAAGTGTTCATCCATGTGGCCTCTTCTATCTTCATCCATCCAGCGCGGAGCGGGTCCATCCTGAGGACATCCGGCTCCTCTTTTAGACTCGGGGTTTATGTTAGGTGTAAACGTAACTGGTTTTCTACCATAGAAATCAATTGGATATCTAGCAGCATCAAACATGAGCTTTCACTGCTTTCAGACTCCCATTGATTCGTATGGCATACGCGGCCTCCAGGGTGGCAAATTAAAAACCAGGTATGCTGGGTCGGAATATCCGCGAGCGTACCGGTTAACTATTTGATAACTTTTAAAAAGTGTCAAATAGTGCCGAATGTGTATTCAAAACATCTGTAATGACGTAAGCATCGATCTGTGTCGGATTGAGACCGGCGGATTGTATGTTACGTCACAGATTTCAACTTTTGCCGGTCTGTAGGCTTTGATAACTAGGTTGAATCAAGCTCACCACAATTACGCTGCAGAATTCCAGCGTATTTGTGGTTGACGGCTTGATAAATATCCCCCACAATGGTATAAAAGGTTATTCAAAAATATTACCACCCTGTTATTTGTAAACAGTTATCAATTTTTTAACATCTTTCATAAAATGAAAGTAAGTTTGCTAGCTACATTTACAAATGAATAATCCCAGAAGACATTCAGGTGAGTGGGACAGCTTTAGTGGCAAACACCCATTAATCAATCCATTCACTAAAAATGAAAACTTGGTTAATTTGTATCTGTGAATTACATAGTTTTTTTCTATTTCAAGTGGGTACTTGAATATGAGGCTACAAGCTCTAAATAATTATCATAATTACCTGCAGATGGATATGCATATGTCTACCCTAAGAATTAATTAAGCTTACACTTCAGAAATAAATACAGGTAGATCTGATGGCTCTTATCTTCCATCAAAATCTATATTTCTATGTTAAAAGTTTCTATGCCCGCATTAGCACACACACATACATACGCGCACACACACACACACACATAAATACACACTCACACACACACATATACACTCACTCACACACACATACATACACACACACACATTAAAACACTCACACACTCACACACACTCACACACACACATACACTCACACACACACATATACACTCACACAAACACACATACACACACACTCACACACACTCACAGACAAACACAGATACTCACACATACATACACACACACACACATACACACATACACACTCACACACTCACACTTACACACAAACACACACACATACATACACACATATATATATATACATACATACATGCACACACACAAATATACACACAATCACACTCACACACAGATACACACATATATATGTATGTATATATATATATATATATATATACACACACACAAACATACACACACACACATATATATACATACACACACAAATATACACACACACATATACACACACACACACTCAAACACACACACTTACACATACACACACACTCACACACATACATATATATATATATATACACACGCACACACAAATATACACACTCACACACATACAAATATACACACACATACATACACACACACACTCACACACACACTCACACACATACACTTATACACACACTCACATAGACCTATCTCCTTCCTTGTTAACCCGTGTCACTAACTGTCTTTCTCACATCTCTTCCTGGATGGCCTCTAACTACCTTAAGCTAAATATCTCCAAAACGGAGCTCCTTATTTCACCCCCTTTCCTCCAAAATCTACACCCCCAATCTCTCTATAACTGTCGACAACTCCATCATTACCCCTACCCCGCATGCCCGATGTCTCAGAGTCACATTTGACTCAGATCTTTCTTTCACTCCTCACATTCAGTCCTTGGCTAAATCCTGCCACTTCCACCTTAAAAACATCTCTAAAATTAGACATTTCCTTACACAAGACACAACTAAGATTTGAATCCACTCTCTCGTCCTTTCCCGCCTCGACTACTGCAACTCTGTCTTCTCTGGTCTCCCTAGCTGCCGTCTAGCTCCTTTTACAATCCATAATGAATGCCTCTGCCAGGCTCATCTTCCTTACACATCGCTCTTCATCTGCTGCACCTCTCTGCCAATCCTCTTGCCTCCAGGATTAAACACAAAATTCTGACTCTGACATACAAGGCCCTCAACTGCACTGCTCCCCCCTATATCTCAGACCTTGTCGCCAGATACTCTCTCCTTATACCAGTTCCTCTCCTCCATTGCTATCCCCTTGAACCCCCTAAGCATGTAAGCCTAAGAGCCCTACTGTTTGCAGATCACCTTCTTAAGAGCTGACTTCAACAGTACGATTCTTGGCAGGGCCCTCTACCCATTTGATCCCTATAAATGTTACCTTGTATACCGCCTATGTTTATAGCGCTACAGAATCTGTTGGCGGTCTACAAATAACCGATAATAATAATAATAATAATAATAATAATAAAATAAGGGGTTATAGGGAAAAGAACCCCAAATGTTTTCTTTCATGATTTAGACAGAGCATGCAATGTTAAACAATTTTCTAATTTACTTCTATTATCACATTTTAATTGTTCTCTTGAAGTACAGTGAACTCATTGCCATGTTCAAGAAACCAGTGTGAGATTATTTGAGCTATGTGGCATGGTGCATTATCCTGCTGGAAGTAGCCATCAGAAGATTGGTACACTGTAGTCATAAAGGAATGGACATGGTCAGCAACAATACTCAGGTAGGCCGTGGTGTTTAAACAATACTCTATTGGTACTAAGGGGCCCAAAGTGTGCCAAGAAAATATCCTCCACACCATTACACCACCACCACCAGCCTTAACCATTGACACAAGGCAGGATGGATCCATGCTTTCATGTTGTTTACGCCAAATTCTGACCCTAACCATCTGAATGCCGCAGCTGAAATTGAGACTCATCAGACCAGGCAACATTTTTCTAATCTTTTATTGTCCACTTTTGGTGAGCCTGTGCAAATGGTAGCCTCAGTTTCCTGTTAGCTGATAGGAGTGGCACCCGGTGTGGTCTTCTGCTGCTGTATCCCATTTGCTTCAAGGTTCGATGTGTTGTGCGTTCAGAGATGGTTTTCAGCATACCTTGGTTGTAACGAGTGGTTATTTGAGTTACTGTTGCCTTTCTATCATCTCAAACCAGTCTGCCCATTCTCCTCTGACATCAATAAGGCATTTTCATCCACACAACTGCCGCTCACTGGATATTTTCTCCTTTTTGGACCATTCTCTGTAAACCCTAGAGATGGTTGTGTGTGAAAATCCCAGTAGATCATCAGTTTTTTTAATACTCAGACTAGCCCGTCTGGCACCAACAACCATGCCATGTTCAAAGTCACCTAAATCCCCTTTCTTCCCCATTCTGATGCTCGGTTTGAACTTCAGCAAGTTGTCTTCACCACATCTCAATGCCTAAATGCATTGAGTTGCTGCCATGTGATTGGTTTATTAACAATTTGTGTTACCAAGCAATTGAACAGGTGTACCTAATTAGACCGCTGCTCCATAACTGCTGTTTCTGGCGAGTCTGAAGACTCGCAAGAAACACAGGCCCTCAAGCTCTGTTCTGAGCTTGATAAATGGGCCTCATTGTCTGTTAAAAAACAGATTTACATTGCGGGGACATCCTCCATTTGTGGTATTAGTCTTATCATATTAATTCTAGGTTAAGCACTTTAAACATACTAGTACAGCGTAAGTCAGAACATGTATAGCAATATTTTACATTTAGGGTATGTCTAGTGAACCAGATTGTAAAATGTAGCCCTAAAGTGCAAAATGTAGCCCTAAAGTGCAAAATTAGCAGTTTAGGGAAAATCTGCTTCGGCAGTCTTATGCCTATAACTCTGAGGTACTCTCATTAATACAGACTAAATTGGCAGCAATGACATGCAGTGACGTCAGAGGCTGGTGAGGCAGTGGCTAGGATACGCCTTCATTCTTTAGATATCCTTTGTTGAAGAAATAGCAATGCACATGGGTGAGCCAATCACATGAGGTATCTATGGGCAGCCACCAATCAGCAGCTACTGAGCATATTTAGATATAATTTTCAACAAAGGATATCAAAAGAATGAAGAAAATTAGATATTAGATGTAAATTGGAAAGTTATTTAAAATTGAATGCTCTTTCTAAATCATTAAAGAAAACATATTGATTTCATGTCCCTTTAAATGGTGTCTTGGAAAACTGGTCAACTTAGTAAACATCTGATTTTAGTCTAAAGGATTGTAACAGAAACTCTTGCCAGATAACAAAATGCTTGCTCTGATTATGAGATCTAGAAATCCATGCCCATTAAAATATGTTTAAAACATAATTTTTACTTTAATGCTGCAAATTATGATTATAGATTCTTTCATTATTCAGTAAATATAAAAATATCTTGATCCAGTTGCGGCTGGTGAAATTTAAAGATGGTGGGGCACTTGACCCCACCCCTTTAAATAAAGCCACACCATCAGATGGCACTACCAATTAATTAATTAAATAAATAAAAGGTAGACAGAAACACAGAAAAGCACTTGGGGGGAGAGGGAGAGAGAGACGGGGGGAGAGACACACAGAGGGTTAGAGAGAAAGAGAGAGAGACAATCACACACAGAGGGTTATAGAGAGAGAGAAAGAGAGAGACACAATCACACACAAAGGGTTAGAGAGAGAGAGAAAGAGAGACACAATCACACACAGAGGGTTAGATAGAGAGAGAAAGAGAGACACAATCACACACAGAGGGTTAGAGAGAGAGAAAGAGAGAGAGAAAGAGAGAAAGACACAATCACACACAGAGGGTTAGAGAGAGAGAAAGAGAGAGAGAGAGACACAATCACACACAGAGGGTTAGAGAGAGAGAGAAAGAGAGAGAGACAATCACACATAGAGGGTTAGAGAGAGAGAGAAAGAGAGAGAGAGACACAAGCATACACAGAGAGTTAGAGAGAGAGAGAAAGAGAGAGAGAGACACAATCACACACATAGGGTTAGAGAGGGAGAGAGAGAAAGAGAGACACAATCATACACAGAGGGTTAGAGAAAGAGAGAGAGACACAATCACACAAAGAGGGGTTAGAGAGACACATAAGGGGGAGGAAGAGAGACAGAGAGAGAAAGAGACCATGGAGGAGAACAACACATAAGGAGAGAGATGGATAAATAGAGAGAGAGAGACACACACACACACAAGGGGGGGGGGGAGGTTCCACTGCATTTTAAGTAATAAAACAGCAGAGCTACAGAGAGTTCAGAAAGTGAGGCTATAAATTAGTGTGAAGTACAGAGGCAAGCTGCTAAGTTAGTGGGTGTAAAGTTTGAGGAAACAAAATACAAAAATGATCCTTAAACTGCTGTAAAAGAGTAAAAAAAAAACAAAAAACACTAAACCACATTCATTAAATTATAATTTTTCACTAACAGAATCCTTTCAGCAAAATATAAGGTTGCAGAACTTACTTTAATAAAATGTGGCTAAAACATTGCTCTCTCTGCATCTCTTCTGCTCTGTATAAGGAAGTGACAGTGGAACATTCCACTGCACTTAGAGGGGAAGTACAGAACTCTCTTTTTCACTTTAGCAAAGCTTGCAGCTTCACAGGACAGCAACAAAATAAATTAAAGTTGTTTTTTCCGTTTTTGTTTTGTTTTATATGATTTAACATTCAGCCCCAACCCTAAGTTCCACTTACTAATGCCTCTCACTGGATTGGGGTCAGCCCAATAGGACTGCCTCAAATAGCAGTTATGTGCCATGCAATGATCTTAACCACTTTCATCCAGTAGGTGGGCGCAGCATGTTGTGTAATGGTGGGCAGACCTGCTTGTGCCTCTCCATTGCAAAACATGTAGCTGTGAAAAAAAAATGCTGGGGAATTTTTTTTTTTAAAAAAATATATTTTTGCCCATATGAGAGGTGAAGCACTGCCTCACCTGCCTCTAGTGACTGCACATCACTGATTGGCAGTGAAGCTATTAGTGATGCACTTATTTTGGCAAACATAATCGTCATCTTTTTGACCAAGGACTGGTTGGTGGCAAATAATATGATCAGCAATATGATCAGAAAACTCAGAGAATACATACCTAATAGAGATGCACATGTTACCCAATGTGCTTGGTAAATAGGTAAATAAAAAAGGTAGCATAAAACCTGAATAGGGAGGCTGCAAAGTCAAATCCCTGAGAGAAAATCAGAGATGTTGGCCTAAAAGCAAATAGATAAAATCTATCAATAATGATAGAGGGAATCTCATTTTTATTAGGAATAATTAGAGGAAACAGTGCGATTCAAACACTACAGGGAGTGCAGAATTATTAGGCAAGTTGTATTTTTGAGGATTAATTTTATTATTGAACAACAACCATGTTCTCAATGAACCCAAAAAACTCATTAATATCAAAGCTGAAAATTTTGGAAGTAGATTTTAGTTTGTTTTTAGTTATAGCTATTTTAGGGAGAATATCTGTGTGTGCAGGGTGACTATTACTGTACATAATTATTAGGCAACTTAACAAAAAAACAAATATATACCCATTTCAATTATTTATTTTTACCACTGAAACCAATATAACATCTCAACATTCACAAATATACATTTCTGACATTCAAAAACAAAACAAAAACAAATCAGTGACCAATATAGCCACCTTTCTTTGCAAGGACACTCAAAAGCCTGCCATCCATGGATTCTGTCAGTGTTTTGATCTGTTCACCATCAACATTGCGTGCAGCAGCAACCACAGCCTCCCAGGACACTGTCAGAGAGGTGTACTGTTTTCCCTCCTTGTAAATCTCACATTTGATGATGGACCACAGGTTCTCAATGGGGTTCAGATCAGGTGAACAAGGGAGGGCCATGTCATTAGATTTTCTTCTTTTATACCCTTTCTTGCCAGCCACGCTGTGGAGTACTTGGACGCGTGTGATGGAGCATTGGTCTGCATGAAAATCATGTTTTTCTTGAAGGATGCAGACTTCTTCTGTACCACTGTTTGAAGAAGGTGTCTTCCAGAAACTGGCAGTAGGACTGGAAGTTGAGCTTGACTCCATCCTCAACCCGAAAAGGCCCCACAAGCTCATCTTTGATGATACCAGCCCAAACCAGTACTCCACCTCCACCTTGCTGACGTCTGAGTCGGTCTGGAGCTCGTCTGCCCTTTACCAATCCAGCCACAGGGCCCATCCATCTGGCCCATCAAGACTCACTTTCATTTCATCAGTCCATAAAACCTTAGAAAAATCAGTCTTGAGATATTTCTTGGCCCAGTCTTGATGTTTCAGCTTGTGTGTCTTGTTCAGTGGTGGTCGTCTTTCAGCCTTTCTTACCTTGGCCATGTCTCTGAGTATTGCACACCCTTGTGCTTTTGGGCACTCCAGTGATGTTGCAGCTCTGAAATATGGCCAAACTGGTGGCAAGTGCATCTTGGCAGCTGCACGCTTGACTTTTCTCAGTTCATGGGCAGTTATTTTGCGCCTTGGTTTTTCCACACGCTTCTTGCGACCCTGTTGACTATTTTGAATGAAACGCTTGATTTGTTCGATGATCACACTTCAGAAGCTTTGCAATTTAAGAGTGCTGCATCCCTCTGCAAGATATCTCACTATTTTTTGACTTTTCTGAGCCTGTCAAGTCCTTCTTTTGACCCATTTTGCCAAGGAAAGGAAGTTCCTTAATATTATGCACACCTGATATAGGGTGTTGATGTCATTAGACACACACCCCTTCTCATTACAGAGATGCACATCACCTAATATGCTTAATTGGTAGTAGGCTTTCGAGCCTATACAGCTTGGAGTAAGACAACATGCATAAAGAGGATGATGTGGTCAAAATACTCATTTGGCCTAATAATTCTGCACACAGTGTATATTTAGTCCTTTGTGGCTTAAAGTGTCCAGTTTATGGATCCATCTGGATTCTAATTGGAATAGGTTTCTTGTCCCTGTCCCCACCCTCGTTTTAGAGGCGGTACATAGTCGATTATCAAGGTTCTTAATTGTGAACAGAGTGTCCCCATTTCGGCAAAGTGTCTTGCGACCGGTTGGTCAGAGAACCCTTGTCTATGGCAGCTCTTATGGCAGAGCGGTGGTTGGCCATTCTTATCCTCAGGGTGTCAGTCGTCTTCCCTACATAATAAAGTCCACACATACAGATGATGATATAGATTATGTGTTTGGTAGTACAGGTGACATGATGTTTGATCATAAAGTTTTTGTTGTATGTGGATGATGGAATGTTTTTCCAGGGATCAGACTGTTTCAAGTGTTGCAATTCACACAGTGATAACAGCCTTTCTTTTTGGATGGTAACCATGTTCTCTGTGTCCCCTTGTCATCCGTATCAGGTCTCATCAAACTAAATAGCTTACATTATATCACTCCACATGATATTCTTGTCACTTTAGACATCAATAGTCTATATACTTGCATACCACATCAGGAAGGATTAACTGTTGTACAGGCACAACTATCAAGATACCCATACATTGGACCACCATCTGATTTACTGGCAAACTTCTACATCTATGCTTAAATCTAAATTATTTCAAATTTGAAAAACAATTACTACTTACAAACAGCAGGGACTGCCATGGGCTCAAACGTAACACAATGTTATGCAAACCTTTTTGTAGCAGAATTTGAGAAAAATAACAATCTTTTGGATACAACAGAGATATTAGCATACTTTTGCTACACTCAATGACATTTTAAATAATTTGGTGTGGGGATGAAACATCATTACTGAACTGTTTTTGCTAAACTCAATGCTCTACCTAGTCCCCTAAAATTTACGATCCAATATAATAAAGAACAGATTGATTTTCTAGACATTAGGATCTTCAAATTTGACCAAAAATTTGGTACAACTTTGTACAGAAAACAAATTGACAGAAATTCAATCCTTCATGGTAAGAGCTGCCATCCGCCAGTCCTCCTAAGTGCAATTCCTAAAGCACAATTTTATAGAGTGATATGAAATAACACACTAGAGTACAACAACACAAACATAGATTAAGGAAATGGAACAGAGATTTGTACAGAGAGTCTATGGTGTAAAAATGTTAATGAAATCCAAAAAGAAAGCACTAGATGCTAAGCACAAACCGATTAAAACAGACCAGAAACATCTAACCTTTACCACGACATATAACCCAGACAAGAAACTGGTTTAATTCTATTTTACGCAGACATTGGGACATTATAAAATCTGATCCAAGTTACCATTTGGGGACTTTGAGCCACCACTAGGTGGGTTTCCGTAGAGGTATCAACCTGAAGGACCAGTTGATGAGACCTGATATGGATGACAAGAAACCAGGCTGTTATCACTGTGTGAGTGTGCACCACTTGCAACAGTCTGATCCCTGGAAAAAAATTCCATCATCCACATACAAATGAAAACTTAATCATCAAACATCATGTCCACCTGTACTACCACACACATAATCTATATCATCATCTGTATATGTGGACTTTATTATGTAGGGAAGATGAGTTACACCCTGAAGATAAGAATGGCCAGCCACCGCTCTGCCATAACAGCCGCCATAGGACAAGGGTTCCTCTGACCAACCGGTCACAAGACACTTTGCCGAAATGAGACACTCTGTATCACAACTAAGAACCATGATAATCGACCATGTACCCCGCCTCTAAAACGAGGTGGGGACAGGGACAAGAAACTAATCCAGTTAGAATCCAGATGGATCCATAAAATGGACACTTTAAGCCCCCATTTAGTAGGAGCACCTCAATTAGTGCTAAAAATGCGGTCTGGGATCTATTCAGTCACCCAGAAGACCAACTTCCTGCAACAGGAGCTGATATCTGTATAATCAGAAAGGAGACACAGGTGCCTATATGGCCTGGTATTGTTGGGTACAAAGATGTAAATACAAGCAAAGAGAGGAGTGGTACTCACAATGGATAAATCACCTCTTGTGATGCTATAGAGGCATGAAGGGATTAATTCAGTCACCCAACAGACTTGTGGCCAGACATCCAAGTGGATTCAGAGAAGTAGATGGATCCCACAGTGAGCCAGAGGGAGATGTTCCTCAGGAGAAGGATAAACAATATATCCCAAAAAAAGATGCAGCAAGTGTTCAAATGTTAAAAATGACTTTAATAAAATTATAAAATCACAGGCAACGCGTTTCTCAGCCAATGGCTGTTTCATCAGGCTTCATAAAATGTTTACTGAACACTTGCTAAAAAATACCCTAAACCTAAATCAATTGATAGTGAACAGGTGATAGTGGGATGGGGTCCACTTGATTAGTAATGTGATCCCAACCAATCAGCTGCTACCAAATGGAGCACATATTAAAACATAAACAATAGACAGTATAATATACAATGCATAATAACAGATTTCATACATTCTTAATTAATATTATTCATATTATATTTCATTTGAACAAATAAAATTCAATAAGCTAATAAAATTTAATAAGCTAAGAAAGTCATATCTTATTGTAAGTGATGTAAATAGAGCACACATTGGAGCACACATTAAAACATAAACAGGACACAATATGGGATACATTGCTTAATAATCATTTTCATACATTCCTTAGTTCATAATATATTTCATTTGAGCAATAATTTTAATAGACTTACATAAGTCATACCTTATTATAAGTGAAATGTTGTGTACAGGCCAGTTGATTTGGAGTGACATGCATGATTTAATTCAAGCAGAACGCAACAATTCCAATGTTTATGAGCGATATACATTTTTTTTTTTTTATTTTTTTTTTTTTCAAAGTGGGGTGTCCCAATCAGCTGTTATTTAGTAGTTTTAGTTATATGTAGTTTTAAATTAAGCGCCGGACGGAGTCGGCGTCCATAGGCGCTTAGTGCGCATGACAAGCCTCAATCAGCTGTAAGCCTAATTACTACAAACGCTCAAGAGTAGGCGTCGGCAATAACTACATCCCAAGGCGCAGAGTGCGCATGACTAGCCTCAATACATCAGTCGAATCAGGATCGCACAATAGCGATCCTGACTCGAATGCGTGGCGCTATCTAATAGGCTAAAATGGTAAAGGGGCGTGAACTGTAGCGTCCATAATATACCCTTCTGTTATATCCAATGTGTGATTAAAATCATACTCATATCACACCATAGTGGAACCAATGGAAGGAGAGCCCAAGCGAACATTAACACCAAAAATAAACTTGTGGAAACTAACCCACTGCCACTCGCACCAACCGTGCCCCAAATAGCAATACAATCAGACAAGTTCCAGCACCACAGCGAGATCAAAACATTAGAAGTCCCCAGCAGATCAAACAATCAGCATAGGCCAGTCAGGATAATATTCAATCGCAAACTGTGATATACTTGTACCAGTCAAATAGTACCTATCCGTCAATAGATTAACACATTATATATCAGAGTACACCATTGGATATAGGATGCAGCAATGGGGCATAATAAGCACAAAAGTCTACAGTTGAACTGCACAAATTCCTAACACAGAAATAAAGTTTGCTAAATGTAAACAGTATGAAGGGTGGATAGTTAATATTAGTACCAAGATCGGTGCTTATAACTATTATATATTCCTTAAGCTAATATTCTCATAACTTAGCCAATGTAGTTTCATGTGAGCCATTTGTATCCATAGGGATATAAACAGATAGAGAGGTTCCACTAACCCTAATAGCAAGGATTTAAATCTCATATATAAAAACACAGTATATAGAGCCAAATATAAACTAATATTTGCAATGATAGCTAACAAAATTCCTTTGTAGATCAAAATAAAAAACAAAGGGTATAATACCATCAGAATATAATAAAAAAGAGAAAAATATATATAATAATAATGTGAAGTGATGTGTAATCAATACTAAGTGAATAAAGTGAGCTGATATAATAGAAGGTGACAATCATTAATCTGACAACTATAGTCAGTATTTCACAAAAAATAAAGATAATAATAATAATTTATTATGATCATTCAGTCTATAAACAACTCGTATACAGATAAGTAATAAGAGTAAAAGGAGCTACTACCAAGCTATAAAGGGCATATCTAATATGACATGATGTTCACCACTAAATGGAAACAAGTAATAAGTGGTTAGTTATATGTGTTCCAACACAAGCCCATAAAGTCGGATTCCTGATGGGCTCATGGGTTGCAGATTTGAATGCATCCATAATAGTGTATATATGCAACCAAAAATATATATACACACACAAACACTAGATGGTAAATAAAAGTAGTCAGAAGACCAATTGATCAGATCCGAGGTATAACTGGTTCCCACCTATAGCAAAGATAAATAACACTCATAAATGCGAAAGCTGCTAGATCGACACATTCATTGAGGCCTTCTGGGGCCAGCGTGTGTATTTGTGGATCCAGTAAGTCTCTCTACAGTCGTAGGGTGAGCATAGCAGTATGGCTATTCGAGGGTAGTTGTTCTATAGGTAGTATAGAGAGTGTTTTAGCACTACCTTTGTGTGCATAAGCACAATGGTCTGGGAGGGCTAATGTTTCAAGAGTTTCTTTTTGATATAGTAGGTGGTGTCGCTCCATCGTTTTTTGATGGTGCTTCCAGTGCGTCCTAACATATTGGGACTCCACCAAACACAGGCTAACAAGATAAACAACATAGGTAGACTCACAGGACATCCTCTTTGTGTTTTAAATTGCTCTCCTGTTTATTGGAAAAAAATGTGTTTGTTACACTTTTCACGGCTTTGCACATATGCAACCTCGGTTTCAAAACATTTAAATATTCCATGTCTTGGTAAAAAATTGCCCAAAAAAGTCCTATTATTCCCTATACTATAGTTGTGATTGCCCACCTTGTCCCCTCACAACTTTACTAGGGGCCAGTTTGTTCTTAAGCGTGGGGGCCCTTCTAAATACTACCCCTCGGTTTCCTGGAAGTGTATTCCTTAAGATAAGGATCATTACAGATAATAGGCCAGTTGAGGTTATGGATTATTTGCTTGATTTTGTCGGGAATTGGTTACTATCAACCATTACGAATAGTGGTATTTCTAAAGTATCATTAGATTGTTGTTTGGTAATAGATTTTTTATTGTTATTTTTCTTTTTGTCTTGTACTAGATATTTATTTCTATCATCTTCTAAGGCTCTGAGATAGCCTTTGAGTACCAGATCCAAGGGATAACCCTTCTCTAGGAACCTATCCTTTAATATTTGGGATTGTGCTATATAGCTTTCAATTGTGCTACAGTTCCGCCTAATGCGTCCTGAACTGTCCGTTTTGGTAAATTCTTTTTCCAACTGTGGTAATGGTTACTATTGTAGTTCAAAAAGCTGTTACAATCTACCTTTTTAAAAAAGGTTTCAGATATAATGGTTCCAACTTCTGAGAAAGATAATTGCAGATCAAGATATTCTATCTTAAGAGGACTGAATGTTACTAGTAAAAGTTAAACCAAATTCATTGTCATTCAGAGATGACGAATATAGTAGAGCATCTTCATATGAGCCCCTTGAATATGAATATCAAGTCGTCAATATAGCGGCCATAGAACACCAGACCCGCACACCCATAGGAGGACCCATAGACATGAGTCTCCGCAAATTTGCCCATATAGAGATTGGCAAAACTGGGTGTCGAATCTGGTGCCCATGGCCGTGCCTTTGACTTGAAAGGTGGTATTTACCTTGATAGATAAAATAATTGTGGTGAAATATAAAACGTATGATTTCCAGAATAAAAAGTTGTTGTTTTGAAGGCATATAAATGTCAGTTTTCAAATATGCTTCAACAGGCTAACAGCCCCTTGTCATGGGGAATGTTGAGGTATAAGGAGCTGACATCACTTGTTATCCACCAGAAATTGGATTCAGTTTGTTATAAACGGGGTCCAGACTCATAAGTTTATTGAGTAAATCGTAGAGTCTCTAATAAAAGAGGGAAGTGTCACCACATATTTCTGTAGAAATGAATCTACATACGCGGATAGATGATCTGTGAGGCTGTCAATGCCAGGCCACTATAGGGCGTCCGGGAGGGTTAGACGCATCCTTGTGTTATTTACGGAAGGTGGTAGTAAAATGCTACGCTAGGATTTTTAGGGTACAGATAGTCCTTCTCTTTTTTAGTAAGAATTCCTTCTTCAAAACCTTCTAATAGAAGGGAGAACAGTTGTTTCCTGAACAGAGGAGTGGGGTCTCCCGGTAAGACCCTATAATAGGTTACATCAGTTAGAACCTCACTCAGCCTCTGGAGATAATCTCCAATATTCTGGATCACAGTGCCCCCTCCTTTATCCGCTTGGCGGATCACAAGGTAGCTTGTGGTGCTAAGAGAATCTAGAAACCTACGTTCCCCAGGACTGAGATTATTTTTATATCTCAATTCTTGGGTAGCCTTTCTAGATCCTTAAGAACCATTGACTGATAGATGGCTAATATGCGAATTTTTGGTCCTAGGAGGATTGAAATTAGATCTGGGGTCTAAAGTCAGTATGTATATACTTCTCAGTCAATTGCTCCAAAAAGGGTATTGGTTCATATGTTATCCAAAACGTCTGTAAGACGTTCATTCATATTTATCAGTAATAATGGGCATATTAGATGTACTCTTTAGTCGTTTTTCAGCAAAATATTTTCTGAAGGGAGAGTTTTCTAGTAAAGTTGTTAACATCCACGAATAGCTGAAACATGTTAGAGTTATTAGAGGGACAAAAAAGATAGCCCCCTTACCTAAAACTCTGATCTCATCGTTAGTCAGATGATGATCTGACAAATTGAAGATGCCCTTCCTATATTTCAATAATTTCTCTTTTTTAGAGGTTGAGGATCTTCTCTCTGCTTCCCCGTTTACGTAAGCTCTTTTTTGTCTTGGGGGGTCTCGAAGGTAATGACCATTGTTCTGGGGGATGGTTGGGGCCTATCTCTAAAAAAGGAGTACGACAATGGTTTTCCCTCATATGAGGTGGAGGGTCTATTATTAGATTGTGGTTCCTCTATATGAAGTGGTGAGTATCTATTAATAGATTTAAAAGATATGTGATTATTCTTATTTTGGTCTTGGGTGGTCTGCGACTGGTTAGATCTCTCTTGGTTGCTTGGTCTCTCCATGGAGCCAGGGGATTGGTGTATGTTGTGGTTCGTATTTATTTTGGTTAGCTAACCTTTGGGTGGTGATGATTAGATGAATATGTGGTGTGATGGTTAGGGGTGTACTGGTTGTATCTGTTAGGATGATTCTGTTCTCCCAGTCCATTCCCCTTATTAACATGTTCCCAATCATGATATTCATTCCTATTGTTATATGGTCTATCATAATCAGATTGTATATAATGATTGGGGTTGCTGACGTCTGTTATTATGATAATCCCCTCGTGTGAGGTGAATTATAATGGCTGGGTCTATTGTAGAAATGAGATCTGTTATTTCTATATGTATTATAAACTGGCTGAGAATGTCCAGATTGTGTATATGTGTTGGCATTGTGATGATTAACAGAATTATGATCATTCGTATATCTATTATTGGAATTGTTGCCGTTCTGTCTCTCTTGCATATGTCCAATCGGTTTGTTCCTGGTGTTCTCATATGTGTGGTAGGTATTAGACCTCCTATTGTTATTACGGTTAAAGGTGTATACCTCACCCCTGGAATAGTCACCCTCATCCCTGGTCAATTTTTTATTTTGCAAATATTAGTTATATTTGGCTCTTATATACTGTGTTTTTATATATGAGATTTAAATCCTTGCTATTAGGGTTAGTGGAACCTCTCTATCTGTTTATATCCTATGGATACAAATGGCTCACATGAAACTACATTGGCTAAGTTATGAGAATATAGCTTAAGGAATATATAATAGTTATAAGCACCGATCTTGGTACTATATTAACTATCCACCCTTCATACTGTTTACATTTAGCAAACTTTATTTCTGTGTTAGGAATTTGTGCAGTTCAACTGTAGACTTTTGTGCTTATTATGCCCCATTGCTGCATCCTATATCCAATGGTGTACTCTGATATATAATGTGTTAATCTATTGACGGATAGGTACTATTTGACTGGTACAAGTATATCACAGTTTGCGATTGAATATTATCCTGACTGGCCTATGCTGATTGTTTGATCTGCTGGGGACTTCTAATGTTCTGATCTCGCTGTGGTGCTGGAACTTGTCTGATTGTATTGCTATTTGGGGCACGGTTGGTGCGAGTGGCAGTGGGTTAGTTTCCACAAGTTTATTTTTGGTGTTAATGTTCGCTTGGGCTCTCCTTCCATTGGTTCCACTATGGTGTGATATGAGTATGATTTTAATCACACATTGGATATAACAGAAGGGTATATTATGGACGCTACAGTTCACGCCCCTTTACCATTTTAGACCTATTAGATAGCGCCACGCATTCGAGTCAGGATCGCTATTGTGCGATCCTGATTCGACTGATGTATTGAGGCTAGTCATGCGCACTCTGCGCCTTGGGATGTAGTTATTGCCGACGCCTACTCTTGAGCGTTTGTAGTAATTAGGCTTACAGCTGATTGAGGCTTGTCATGCGCACTAAGCGCCTATGGACGCCGACTTCGTCGGCGCTTAATTTAAACTACATATAACTAAAACTACTAAATAACAGCTGATTGGGACACCCACTTTGAAAAAAAAAAAATTATATCGCTCATAAACATTGGAATTGTTGCGTTCTGCTTGAATTAAATCATGCATGTCACTCCAAATCAACTGGCCTGTACACAACATTTCACTTATAATAAGGTATGACTTATGTAAGTCTATTAAAATTATTGCTCAAATGAAATATATTATGAACTAAGGAATGTATGAAAATGATTATTAAGCAATGTATCCCATATTGTGTCCTGTTATGTTTTAATGTGTGCTCCAATGTGTGCTCTATTTACATCACTTACAATAAGATATGACTTTCTTAGCTTATTAAATTTTATTAGCTTATTGAATTTTATTTGTTCAAATGAATATAATATGAATAATATAATTAAGAATGTAGAAATCTGTTATTATGCATTGTATATTATACTGTCTATTGTTTATGTTTTAATATGTGCTCCATTTGGTAGCAGCTGATTGGTTGGGATCACATTACTAATCAAGTGGACCCATCCCACTATCACCTGTTCAATATCAATTGATTTAGGTTTAGGGTATATTTTAGCAAGTGTTCAGTAAACATTTTATGAAGCCTGATGAAACAGCCATTGGCTGAGAAACGCGTTGCCTGTGATTTTATAATTTTTATTAAAGTCATTAACATTTGAACACTTGCTGCATCTTTTTTTGGGATATATTGTTTATCCTTCTCCTGAGGAACATCTCCCTCTGGCTCACTGTGGGATCCATCTACTTCTCTGAATCCACTTGGATGTCTGGCCACAAGTCTGTTGGGTGACTGAATTAATCCCTTCATGCCTCTATAGCATCACAAGAGGTGCTTTATCCATTGTGAGTACCACTCCTCTCTTTGCTTGTATTTACATCTTTGTACCAACAATACTAGGCCATATAGGCACCTGTGTCTC